>NW_020956048.1:246177-264811 GCF_003031625.1 Empidonax traillii
CACTGCTAGCAAGTCAGCTTAAGCCAATAAGACAAGTACTTTTGAAGTGGCACATGGTTGCTGCAAATTGACAACACAACAAAAGTTAGCTAAAAACTAGTTCTAAAATATTACTACTAAGTTAAACTTTTTTTTTTGGTGGCTTTTTATGGTTTGTGGTTTTTATCAAATGTTTCCTTTATAACCTCCTCCTCCTCCCAGTTGCACATATACCGAAAAATTCATGATTTTTTACTAGAAACTTTACAAAATTTTTCAGCTATTCCATTGGAAAGAATGGTTGTCACATGGTACTCATTTGCTGCATGAGGTCTAAGTGATTTTGTAGCTAATTTCTGTCATCATTAGACTTCCCACAGAAACAATCTCCAATTAGTAGACTTACTGAAGAAACAGGGAGGAAGGGAGCAAGAAGGCATAGAATTATTAATAATTTGACAGAACAAGTCCAAAACAAGTCCAAAACAAAAAAAATATGCCTGAGAAACTTTTGGTTTACTGATTTCTTCTTCTTACTTTTCACCTTAATCTTATGAGACTGAGTAAAAATGTTAATGAGCCTATAACTGGCCTAAATTCCAAAAGACAGTTTTGGAGAATTTGTATTTCAAATGCATTAGTTTTATTATTTTGCAGGTAATTAGCAGATCAGTTAAAATAAATAATTTCCTGCTGCTGCTAGGCATATGCAGTCAAATGCAAACTTATTTTACTCCTTTATACACCTACTTGCAAATTATTTGTAAAAAGGTTGAAATTTAAAAACACAATGTGTATGGAGGAGGAAATTTAGTTATGCTCAGAAATTATTTTTTTTTTTTTTTTGAAACTGATTAGGTTTATAAATCTTCTTGGGTTTTGCTTTTGTTATTTGTGTATGTGTTTTTTGTGGGGAAGATCTCTGCACATCTTGTCTTTCATTCCTCCAACTAATGCTAGGACTGCAGTAAGGATAGAAGTATATCTAGGTCTTATAATGCAAAAAAAATTTGCATACTTTTCGTAAAGGTACCATGTATTTCCTCCCTTCCCCCCCATCCCCAATTTAAATTTAGGATGCTCTAGAAGGGAAAGATGTTTTCACAAAATTTTCTCCAGGACTCAGCCTCTTTAAGTATCTGAAAATTATGGGAAGGGCCAGAAACTAATAAGTCCTAATTTAAATAATCTACTTCAATCACAAGTCATTACTAAATGGAGATTAATAGGGGCCTTAATAAAAAAAAACTTGTCTATCCTAATGGTTTAGTTTGGATACAAAATCACTTGAAACAATCCCTAAGTCAGACCTTTCTCTCTCCCTATTTCTATAGCATCATGTAGCCCTTGTGAAATGTGTTCAGTTTCGAGTCCTATTTCCAAGGTGTGGCTATACACGTAATGAAGGGGGAAGCTTTCTGCTAAAGAGTTTGTACTTGATATATTTTTGTCCTCTGAAATTCCAGTCACAAGCCCTGAGTCCTTTCAGAGCTGTACTGCTCAGTTTGGAATGGTCATAGTAGCATGAAGGAAATGGGAAAACAGCGTGAGAGGGTTTGGTTTCTTCTGGGCTTCTAGGATGGAGGTCAAGGGAAAGTTAATACAGCCAGCAAGGTCACAGCCACAAACTGCCAGGCTTACTGCTGTGGAAGCAAAAGCATATATAGTAAGTTTCCTGTGATGTAGATTCCCACTGCTCTCCCTTTCTAGCAGCTGCTGCAAAGTGGCATTTCTCAGCTAGAAAAGCTGACATGGGGTAGAAGGATATACTGTTTCTGCAAGCACACAATGATCACACAGAATTTCTGTGTGAAGAAGCAGATCCATCTAAACAAAAACTTACACAGATCTTCTAATGACAGTGTTAGGGAAATCAACAATAAAGGAATGGGTAGCCACCACAAGGTGCGGTCACAAGCCCTTGTTTCTACTAAGCCGTAACTAGGCAGTTTGCTAGAGGCAAGACAACTATTGGGATAGTGCTATTGGATGCTTATGTTGCTATACTACCTGAGACATGTCTGCTAAGCTATGAGTTTTTAAAATTTGAAATGTGTTTGGAGCAGAAAGTGACTCCTGGTTCTGTTCTCTGTTTTTGAAGCTTGGATGGTGTACATGCAGTCTGCACTCCTAAGCAAAGAGGAAACATGCTACCCTCCAGGAACTACATTCTCTGCTTCAATAGGATCTGGTCAACCACAAGAGAAGGTTCACAACAATCAGGGACAAAATGATTAAACTCTCCAACTATATCTTTGAAAAACTTTGAGTTGTTTCAATTTTTTTTTTATTGTATGAAATTTTTTAGTAGTTTGTCCTAATGTATCAATAATGAGCAGACTGCGTGCGTTATTTTATCTTTGTATTCCTTTAGTAAGACCTCTTAACAGGCCACTGTTTCTTACTGGAATTGGGCAGTAAACAGCTTCTAGCAGCTCAGTTATTAAGTTGGAGACATTTACAAATTAAGCATGGATAACAAATAGAAAAAATCCTAACAAAATAAAAGAAATTCTAGAACAAATAAAACTGAATTAAAAAAAAGTTCAAATTAGAAACGTGTTATAGATTGGCACCTCAAAAGCCAAAGAAAAGAAATACTTCTGCTAAACATTTAACTATATATAAGGGAATTGAAAGCAAGCAGCTTTGTGGAAAGAGCAATCTTCCCACTTCCTATCACTTCTAAAATGAATTAAATGTGTAGACCTAGGGATAGGAATGAGGTATATTTTGAACAGAATTTTAAGACCATCTCTTAAGGCATAAGTCAGTAATACCTACTGAGTCTTTCCCTTTCTTTCCTTCCCTATCTCCTTCCTGTGGGTATTTGTGCTCTGACATAAAAAGTCAAGATAGGAGGGTATTCCTTGTTTTCTTGAGTAAACATGGAGTAAGATAATAGTGTAGGGAATCCCACTTTTTCTAACTCTACTGTTGGTCATATTCATACTGTTTCTTATGTACTTCTGTGAACTTCTTCATCTGTCAGCCAGCAAATACATGATGCTGAAAATATCAGTGGTGTGCTGCTAGTTAGAGAAGCTGGCATGCTTTAGCCATGTGAGTCTGATGAGCTACCTAGTCACAGGTTTATTTGAGGGTTCTGAGCACCTCACTAAGCTGCGCCCTAGACCACAGAATAAACCCAGTTTTTTTTGCTGAAAAGGAGTATGCATATGATTTTATTTTCACATGATTTGGCACTTAACACAGTTTCAATCTGAACCCATATTTCTACCAAGTCCACAGCATTTTTATTTGAACTCCTAAACCTTCTGTTCAGTCCTACAGAAGTGCTTCCTATGACTACATCCCCTGACAAAAGGCAGGAGATCAAATCTTTTTGTACATCAGTCACATGAGAACTCTGTGAGTTCGAGCACTATTTTCTTGTCATTATCCCCCATATTTTTAGGCAGAAAACACACTACAACGTCTCTGTGACATTTTGCACAGTTGTCTTTTGAGAATATTAGAAACCAGGGACTAATTCCTAAATGAATTTTTCCTTCTCCTGGTTAAAATATATATATTTTAAAAAGCCATAGATAAGTATGTCAGCTTTGCAGAACTGAAGCAAACGCTGCAGGCACGGGAAGCAATTGAGCAAAGACAAGTTAGGCACAAATAAGTAATGAAACCTTACAGTTAACTTGATGTGCAAGCTCATCTCTAGAGTATACCCAATTTACTCAGATATTTCCAAGCCTGGGGCATATGGCACACTGGCAACCTTGAAGCTGTAGTTTGAAGGGAGTTGAGCACCTGGAGATTATGTGGTGTCAGGAGAGAAATCATGCTGAATGTCTTTCCTGCCTCAATGAATTTTATAAATTAAAAATGTGTGCCTTGGGCTTACTTTTCTCAGACTGTAAAAAATAAAGTTTCCAAGTTTGTTAATTTTAAATTATTACTTTGCATTTCTTTGAATGCATGTCTTCATTCTATCCCTTGACTTCATCAAACATACTTGGAATAGCCATATTTACCTAGTGATTATAAGTTTGACAAAAACCATTGGGCTTAAGGTGCAATAGTAGTAATACAAAAATAAAAGACAAGGGAAATGGAGTAGCTTTAAGGAATGTTAGTCTTTCTGGTATGCAAACAAACTTAACAAAGAATTGCCTGTTGTAAAATGTATGAATTACTAACAGAAAAACACTGCTGAAGTAGATCCCCAATGGTAGAATGTTTTCTAAAATAGTTTTAGTTATGCTAGGGAGTTCCGTTATGGATTTTAATATAACACGAGCCAAGTGCAGTTGTTTTGAAGGCAAGACGAAAGGAAGACATTGGTTTTGGGACTTTAACTGAGCAAGCTTTAAAAAAAAAAAAATCTTGAAAGTTAATGCAAAGATCAAAAACTTCCAGTGTCAGTACATGAAAGAGCACCTTGATTCAGCGCTGTTGTATTCTTCCCCATGCACAAGATAGACACAAAGTCTCATGCAATGCCAGCAACCCCTCTGCAGTAAGGGAACTTTTCACTCCACTGTGACATTTTTAAAAAGTTTTCAATCTCACTAGCTAAAGTAGCAGGTCGAGGGAGAGGGGTTTGAGAGGTGAGTGGGTTGGTTGGTTGGTGATTTTTTTTTCTTGTGACATATGAATGTTTTTTTCTTTCAGTCTTGTGACATGTGTAGGAACAAAAGACTAAGTGTGTTACAAATGTTGCACAAATCACTTTGTAGAGAAACAGATACAACAAAGATTAAGCATACATCATGTTTTGTTATGCAACCCCTAATTTTTACATTAAGTATGAACTACAAAACTGTGCTGATGTGACTGATTCTGCTGGAGTATGGCAGCCTTGTGGTTTGGGAAGAAAAGAACTAAGTAGCTTATAAAAATTAACTTTCCATGAGAAAGACAAAGCAATATATGACTGGTTATCTGGTAGCTGTCATAGGCTAGGGGAGCTCAGCAGAGCCCAGTGAGTGGCAAGGACTACTGGATCACAGCATTCATTCATTCACAAATAAGATGAAAACAAAATAGAGAAGGCCTGACATCAATAAACTTCAGTTTGAGGTAAACACAAATTTTTAGGGAAATCTTTCATGCTTTTAATTCTAGTTCTAATTTTGAAGAAATTTTTCAAATTAATGGAGAATAAAGGACTACTTAATAGTCAGTTTCCAGATGTATTTTTCAGCTTGTCTGATTGAGATTGGACCTGAGCATGTTCAAGCTGTGATGATACTAAAACATAGGTGCTTGATTTATAGTTAAAGTGCTGGACTGTCAATCAGATGTCTCCAGGCCAGCTGTATCTGCTCAGAAGCTTCACGGATTATTCACAGATTGTGTCCCTTTACAGAGTTGGAAGGGACTCACAAGGATCATCAAGTCCAGCTTTTAAGTTGATGGCGTGTATGGGGATCAAACCCATGGCCCTGACACTCTAACCAGCTGAAATAATCCCACATGCTCACTTTGGCTGCACATATACTAAAATTGGAACAATGAAGAGAAGAATAGTATTGCTCCTGTAGAAGGATGACATGCAAATTAACTCAAGCTACTATCTAATGACACAGTGTATGTAGGCATGCAAAAACTTAGAAAAGGGTCACATGATTCGCATCAAAAATTAAATGTTATGATCAGTCATGATAGAAAGAGAAAAGAGACTGACATTCACTTCTAGCTGCTAAAGGTAGATGTTGTGAAGGAGAGAGACCAACTAAGAACCTGAAAGTGAGATTCATTAGAAGAGAATTGCAATGAAGTCTGCTAAATAATATTTATGTTCAAAAAATCTTCACTTGAAAAAAAATCTTGATGTTGAGAAAAAGAAAGAGGTCTTTTTCTATAATGTATAGAGTTCATAATCACACACTGTATCGAAGCACTTCATCTATCCAGTATTTCAGGTCTGAAATGATAGTAAAGGTACTTTTATCTATGTTTTACAATATAATGTATGTTAAATCTAAGATATTTTACTATGCTTTCTGTATATAATGTAATCATTATATCTATAATATACATATTCTTTCTACTATAATTTGAAAATGTTACATTTGCTCTTGACGAAGTCAACACCCTGAAAATTGGCACTGAAAATGATTTTATTAATTTTGGTGATTTTACTAATGTTTGGTGATCTCAAGTCCATACACACAACAGATTCTTCTTGCCTACTCCTACAATATTAGTCATGACTTGTTATAAAATCCGCCAATGAAATTAAAATTATGTTAAGCTTTTATATTTTATTTTATATATAATATAATGATTTGGTTAATTTTTTTTTTTTTTTGGAGAAGCAACTTTCTGTGTATCTTTGATCGAAATAAGTATGTGAAAGGGAAAGTTTTAAAAGAATATTTTAACATTATTATTCAATGTCCATTAAATGTGAGCTGTTTATAATCAATATTGAATTCCACATGTAACTGGAAATGTGACTAAGAGACTAGGTTAGTAAGCAAAATGAGTAAGGGGCTATCTGTGGTTATATAAAAATTTTAAAATGTGAGGTCCTAGTGAAAAAACAGTTAGCAAAATTGAAATAGCTCTTTCAAAAACATCTCACAATTTAGTAAGCACCACAGTTAAAGTAATTTAATTTTTGTTGGCAAATATCTCATGACACTAATTACATAATCATATCCTTAAGAAGATGCCTCACATCCTAGCTTGTAAAATTTTTCTGCTTATGTAGCAAATTTACAGTATTAAGATAGAAAAATTTTTATTACTATTGACAAACTTTTAAGGTTAAAAAGTGACTGTTTACTATCTCAAGTCATCTTTTAGTTTTTTAGTATTACTTATTGAAATTTATATGTATTCTTCAGCCTGTCTAAAAATTCAGGGGTATGTTATAGGTCAACCTTCATTCAGAACAAGCTGTAGAACTCACTGCATGTAGCATTTAGATACCAGCTCTTCACCTCTACATGCATTCCAGGTTTCAGTACCTTTTCACAGTTTTTTTAATAAAGAATAAAACTATTCTGGAAAACAGTACAAAAGCTAAATTTTCCTTTGTAATTTTACTTTGTAATGGAAAAGATTTAGTTGTCCTTATCATTTCAGGACCAGATATACCTTTGCCTGATTTATGAATGTTTGATAATTTCTCACTTGGATATATATTCATTTTATCAGCATTCCTCTCTTTATTATACATTAGCTCTTATGAAACAGTTAATTATCTGCTAGAATTTTTCTACCTAGAATGTTATTTATTTATCCTGTGGACCACATGGTCCCAGAGGGAATGACAGGTATAATAAAAAGAAAATATTTTTTAAAATCCTTCCTTTATAGGAAGCTATAGATAGTTAGTTATATAATCAGAATAATTAAATTATAGTCACCATCTATAAATCATTATATGGAATTGCATATGTTCTGCCTTTGCCAGAATAAAAATATTTATGTAAATTCATGAAACCTGTCTTATGAAAGTAGTAAAAGCAAGATCATAAGGAATGGACAACCAAAGCTGACACACACAGTTGATATAACCTTGGAACTATGCCTTTAAAGTACTCCAGTGACGACAGCTTTAAACAAAAATGTGAAAAATATTGTATCTTTCTAATTTGTTAGATTCAAGCATTACACTTGGGTAGCTAGACTGGTTAACAAGAGTCATGTGACTCATATAAAAGAAAAAGACACTCATGGCAAAATCAAGTGGTGATCTTCAACTGGGAATTTGCATCTACCATAACTGCACATCACTGAATAATATAGAAATTCTTTGGTTTTAGTTCAAGTAGTCCCATAGAATGTTTAGGCATTAATTTAAGTGAGTAGATATATTTTATGACACTTATTACAGTGGTGATTTCAATGAAAGACATAATCAGTAATAGCACATATGTTTCTCTAAAAGGTTTCTGTTTCTATTCTATTCAATAATACGAGAAACAAAGGTCTGTTTGGGGGGTTTTTTGTTTCTTTTTTTTTAGCAGCATAGCTAGGCATGAGAAAGGTCTGTATGCGTGTATCCCTGTGCACATATAATTACAGGTATTAGTGCAACTCATTTTATTCTCAATCCTTTGACAAAGACAGCTAGCCAACATATAGCAACACCCCTCCAGAGATAGTTCATGAATGTCTATGTTTATGCCAATCCTTCAAGAATAATTTTATTTCAATAATTTACTCAACATATGTTATGTTTAAAAGGTGGACAAGCATTAAAATAAGTACATTAAATATGCATTGAAACATCAAAGTATTTTGATCATAATACTCTCCTTATGCTTTGCTGACTCACCTTAGTATTTTCTAAGTAACCTAAAGTAGACAGAATATGCAAAATGCAAGACCACTTGCATCTCGTACCTTCATTAAATAGAATGATGTTCCAGCAGTACCTCATGAAATAAAATGTTTGCACTAAGAGAAACAGCCATACAAATCTAATTATTTGTACCTTATGGAGATCTCTCAATGGCACTCTCATCACAGGGAACCTAAAGCTGTGTGCAAGTATTAGAATAAAACCATTTATTTCTTAGTAAATAGTTTTCTTCAATGCACCAGGCTTCTCTTAAACTTACATTATTAAAATAATCCAGTTCATTCTCCACTATGAAATAGAAGGGCCTTTTGTTACTTAAATAAATGTGTTGCTTTATCGCTCATAAATATTTCTCTAAAGATGTTTTCTAATGCTCCAGTTTCTGTAGGTTTTATGAATTAAGCTATAACCACCTGTAATGCAGATGAAAACAAAGAAAAAACATGTGATTCAGACCACTAGTACTTTCTCTTTTCTGTAGATTCAGAAATGTCACCCATTGCAAAGACTTATCCCTTCCATATGTATGCATGCATTTGCTTCCACACAATTCTGATGTCAAACATCAAGAAATGAGCGTACTTTTTCCAAAGTTTAGGAACTTTATAAAATCCTAGGTTTCTTCTACAGGGACTACCTTCCTACTGTCCCATTATTCTCTCTACAGATCTGTTTTTCATAGAAATGTCTTGTACATATAAATTTCATCTAAAAGTACTGTGCAACTGATTACTGCAGGTACAGATGGGTTGGTTTGGGCTGGGATACAGTTAATTCTTCACAGTGTCTGGCACGAGGCTGTGCACAGTGATGATAATAGAGATGATTTTGTTATTGCTGAGCAGTGCTTACATAGAGCCAAGGTTTTTTCATCTTTTTGTACCACTAGGCTGGTAAGGAAGTTGAAGATGCATGGGAAACTGGGAGAAGACATAGATGGGACAGATGACCCAAACTAACCAAATGGATATTCCATACAATATGACATCATGCTCAGTATATGAACTGGGGGGGAAGAAGGAAGAGAGAGAGACATTTAGAGTGATGGCATTTGTCTTCCCGAGTCACCATGTGATGGGGCCCTGCACTCCTGGAGATGGCTGAACACCTGCCTGCCCATGAGAAGCAGTGAATCAACTCCTTGTTTTGCTTTGTTACACGTGTGGCTTTTGCTTTCCCTATTAAAGCTGTCTTTATCTCCACCCATGAGTTTTTCAGCTTTTACCCTTCCGGTTCTCTCCCTGATCCCACTGCTGCGGGAGTAAGCAAGCAGTTGTGTGAGGCTTGGCTGCTGGCTGGGGTTAAACCATGACAGAAAGTCAGACTCTCAGTCAGGTTAGACATGCAGTAGGTCCAGCTGGGCTGTTGCAAGTTCAGATGGTCAGGAAAAAAAAAATCAAACAACAAACCAACAACATAAAATGTATGTAGGCTTTGTGTTAATGACATTTCTGGACAGGAAAATTGGGAAAAGTCCATGCAAGATTTAACTGTCTTTAACATCGAATCATAGAATCATAGAATCAGCTGGGTTGGAAAGGACCTCTGAGATCATCAAGTCCAACCCTTGATCCAACACCGCCATGGTTACTAGACCATGGCACTAAGTGCCACATCCAGTCTCATCTTAAATACCTCCAGGGACAGAGAATTCAACACTTCCCTTGGCAGCCCATTCCAATATCTGATTACCCTCTCTGCAAAGAATTTCTTCCTCATGTCTAACCTAACCCCCTGCCCTCCCCCCACACCCCCAGCAGAGCTTAAGACCATGCCCTCTTGTCCTACTGCTGATTGCCTGGGAGAAGAGACTGACCTCCACCTGGCTACAACCTTCTTTCAGGTAGTCGTAGAGAGTGATGAGGTCTCCCCTGAGCCTTCTCTTCTCCAGGTTAAACAACCCCAGCTCCCTCAGCCTCTCCTCATAGGACTTGTGCTTGAATCCCCTCACTAGAGTGGTTGCTCTTCTCTGGACCTGCTCCAGCATCTCAATATCCTTCCTGAACTGAGGGGCCCAGAACTGGACACAGCACTCCAGGTGTGGCCCCACCTGTGCTGAGCACAGGGGAAGGATCACTTCCCTTGTCCTGCTGGCCACACTGTTCCTTATCCAGGCCAGGATGCCATTGGCCTTCTTGGCCACCTGGGCACAGTGCTGGCTCATGTTCAGAACCTTGCTCTATTTTATCTGCTACTCTAGATGTGCCCAAACACTAGCGCTTCCAAAAAATAGAAAAAAAAAACCCAGGAGGCTAAAAGCCATAGGTTGTTTTGCTGGTTTGCTGGGGGGAACCAAAACATACCTAGTCATCCACGCAAAAAAATTAGTGATGCTTTGGTAACTATTAGAATCTCAAATTCCAAAATTTTATTGAAATGGAAAACAAAATTTAATATTTATTTTGACACAAAAGTAAACTGGAAAAAAAGTTTTAAAATCTTGTTAAGACCTTCTTTTTCGTTTCATTTTACATCAAGGAGTCATGATTTCTTTACAGTTTATTAAGGATTATATTCATATTAATTCAAGCTATGATGAATATGACATTTTTCTGAGAGGTTCATATGAAAGCTATTTACAACTATGCATTACAGTTTCAAAAGGTCGTGTTACAAAGACTATAGAGAGAAAATGAAAAAAATAATTTGGTCCATTTTAGTCTCTAAATCCAGTAAAAAGTTAGCCAGCTAAAGAAGAAAAAAGTGAAAAGACCAATGAAACTGAAATAGTGTCAGTTGTCCTATTATGAATCTTATTATGAATATTGTGGGATTTATTTCACTATTAATTTAAAATTAACTTTAAATAAAAGAATCAAAAGGGAAAAACTCATTTTAGGACTATTTAATAAAAGCAGACAGTAAATTTTTTTCTAATTGTTAACTACCGAACTCTAGTCTAAACCAATCTCAAGTGAAGGATATTTGATAAATCATGCTGTCTTCAAGCAAAGTGATACCATTTACTGTAATGTTAGATTTTTAATAGATCCTTTGGACATACATTTCATAAAATCATAAAATCTTTAAGGTCAGAAAAGACCTCTAAAACCACTGAGTCCAACTGTTAAACTAGCACCATTGTGTTCACCACTACTAAATCCTGTCCTTGAGTGTCACATCCACCTTTTTGAACACTTCCAGTGACAGTGATTCTACCACTTCACAGGCCAGCTTGTTCCAGTGCTTAACCACCCTTTCTGTAAAGATTTTTTTCTAATATAAGTTATGTCTTATTATTGCAAGACTTTTGTCCCCATTCTGCTCCACGCTTCCAGTCAATGCAAAATGCATGTAAGTGCATTGGCAGCATAATCTAATGTCTTGCTTGAAGTGAGCATATGCCCTGATGACAACAGTCATCAGAGTCCAGTGCAAACTCCTGTGGTGGAAAATGCAGACCTGAGACTTACAATTACTACAATTTCATGGAAGGAGTCACTGCACTTATTCAAACGTGAATAGGTCTTACTTTTATTGTCTGACCCATGAGAATTGGGATGGATTAAATAAAATTAATGCAGTGACACATTCACCGCAGTGAGGAACATTGCCTGGTGTTCTATGTGAAGACTGAGTGCATCTTGACGGATATCATTTAGCAGCACCTAATTTACATGCTTGAAGTATACAGTATGCACAAGTATACAGTATATCTATGCATACATGACATTTTATTTTATCTCATATTCTATTCTCATAAATGTGACTCTTTTTATGAAATCTGTTATTTGTTCAGTCTCTCTTGTGGAATCATTCTGACTGGATTTCCCATTTATTCCAGCTTTGCCATAATTTTAAACAAAAGAAGTCCTCCAGTGCAAAACAAACAAAATGCTATGTTTTGTCATCTAATCTTTATTTGTGTGGTGAAAAGTTTCTGTTAAAACAGTACTGATGTAAGCTGCATGCATTAACACTCTTCACAAGTCTGATAGAAGAGTATAATTAGAATGCAATTAATGGTTGTTACTAGAAGATGCAAATATTTATTTAGTTCACTATTACTGTTGAATCGGATATCAAAAATGGCAACGGCACACAACTATTAAGAAAAGAAAAACATGTAAATAGTAGGACTTGACTCAAATAAATAATTTAGTGGTTTCTCTTTGTATCTACCAAACAAATGCTTAATGAAAACAGTTATTTCCTTAGTACAGAAAGACTTAGGGAAACATGAAGAAGAAATATTTACTTAAAATATAAGCTGCAACATGATATGGATGCCCATATTGATCTTATGCAACCAGATCAATAGTTGTATGAGAAAATAATGTATGTAACATACCTAATTTATTTTTACGGATAAACATTAACACTCAGATTGGAAAACAGTTACTGACATAGATAATAAATTATAGATAAACACTTAAAATAACTTGTGAAAGGGCACTGTTTCTTTAGTAGCCTCTTGCAATGAAGGAGCATAGTAAGACAGATTTCAGTTTAATTTACCATGGCATGAAGCAGAATAAATCTGCTAAAATCAGCATGGAATACCACTGTAAAATAACACCAAGTCAAGTGAGGACAGTAAAACTAAGGCTGTGGAAGAAAAGCACTCAACAAAGGGATTAAAGAGATTAAATCCTTACATTTTTTTAAGTACATAATATTTTTTTAACTATTTACATGAAACCTGAGAGTTTTGAGCACTTTCCATTTGATTAGTGTACTGTTTTTTAAGCTTTAGTCTTCTTCATTTTATACTATTTTAGCTCTGCCTATAATTTTTTGGAAAAAAATCCAAGATTTTAAGTTCCTTAAATGTTCTGGGTTTTGAACATTATTTTATTATTAAAATGTATTTAAATTTCAAACATTTATAGTTTTCATAATTTTTTTACAGATGTAAATGTTGCTCTGTCTTTCACTGCATTGATTGCTTCTTCAAAAACAGTAGGCAACAAATTTATTAAATAGATGCAGAAGGTGTGAGTGCTTCAGTTAATTAAACGAGAAAGAGAGTGGAATTCTTCTGATGCAGGAAGAAACTTCTGTACATTACTCTATATGGTAAGTAGGAGAAGCTTTTATCTCCAGCAATGTCTTTGAAAATAAGGGGGAGTATGGTCAAGCAGCACAGGCCTGCTCTCCAGTGGCTCCAGATAATGGCATCATGAAATGCATCCATAGGCACGTGACAGTAACATTTTTTATCCATGTGTGAACTAGAGATGTTGTGCCCCTTAAAAAAAATAAGGAAGCTATTAACAGCCTCCTGAGAATTTATAGTATTCATTATTAAAACCTGATGATCATACCTTAACACTCTTAAAATATACTTCTGAAGAAAAGAGGTTGAAGGGTATTTCAGATATCTTTCTTTCAGATGTGGGAAACAATCAGAAGCAGTGCTGCAGTGAAACAGCTCTAGGACAATGAGAAGTTGGAGAGAGATAGATGAAGAAAGTATACCTTTCAGAGACTGGAAGCAGAAGCTTCTTGCCAGGGAAAGTGACCTAAAGGAGCAGCAAGGTTATTATTGCAGCACAGTGTTAAAGATAGCGTCTATTCAGCTTAGATCTCATGACTTGAAAACAAGGACTCTTCAAAATAGTGAAAAAGTCTTCCAATTATGGAAAATGGATGATATCACAGGAAGAGAGTGGTAACATCCAACTCGTCTTAGAAAGAACTGAGCATATAAAAGAACATATTTTGTTGGAAAGAATATGATATACTCTCTATGGGCATTTAATACTTACACACACAGAATCAAGATTGTACTAACGAATGTCCATCTATACTTTCCATCTTTTTTAACACCTATGGGATCTTTGAATTCAGACTTCCTTAAAGCAAAGGCCTCCTTTTTTTTTGCTATTTGTAAAATTCCTGAGAAAACAAAGCAAAAAAACTAAATGTAAAATGTGAGGTTTCTGTAGCTAAGTCCTCATGCAATGACTCATAAGTTTTCATACAGAGTTAGAAAAATAGCCTAAAACAGTTTCTCTGAAAAAAATAATTCCAATTTCTTTTGCATGAATAGGTCTCCTGATTGTTTTCCTGTAAACCTAGGAGATGGAAAAGAAATCCCTAAATTTATCCAAATCTGTTTGAACTCTGTCATATAGTTCTGCCTTAGAAAATCAGAAAAAAAGGAAAAACTTCTGTTTGTTAAGTCATTTCTCTTTTTTATTTTAGTAGTGTCTGGTGCTGGTTGCACCAGTTTCATTTTCACCACACTGCACTGACAGACTGTACCTGAAAAGTAATTTATTTTCAAGTTAATCAATAGGAAAGAAAGAGTGAAGAAAAATATATCCTTATTTAAAAAATTTCTGTAGAGTGCAGGTCTGGGCACATTGCACAGCTGGACATCTCAGACACTGACACCAATTTCATCTTGTTGAGAGCTTTGCAATTTTATTTTCAGTTAACAAATAAACATGAGCAAAAAAAGCACACCTACACTCTTTGAAATGTCCCATATGACAAGACTAGCTTCACTGAAACCCACTAAATCACACATAGAGTCACTACACTTCAAAAAGATACCTGGGCCAAACAAAACCCAACAGCTAGATTTCCTATCTCTTTCATCTATTTGTTATGAGTCTTGAGACACCTCCCAGTAGTCTGATACCATAGCTTAATATTCTTCAGTAAAACTAGTCTCTTAAATCACTTGCCACACTTACTGGAGATGGTACTGGTCCTTGATAATGTGAATGTCCTCTGTGCCATAAAGTTAACTTTGTCAATCGACTCACTTCTAGTTCAGTGACGCTGTTCTAAATTGGTTTGAAAAAAAACAAAAATAATCTTTACCATTTAAGAGCAGTCTGAGGGCTAATGTTTTGCTGTTAGTCTAAGAAAACTGTGTCATAGATTTGAAAGACAAGACTGAACCTGTAACTGCAGGTTACACCCTTTCTTTCTATCAGGAATATGCAGTAGACAAAATTATCCAATCAAGGAAAGAGGGCAATAATATTTTCCTTCAATCTCTTGGATACATCCTTTTTTATATAGCCCAGGATTGGTCCCACGGTCTCTTCCTGCAGAGCAGCTTCTGACCAGACAGGTTCTAGGCTATGTTGTTCGACAGTGCTTCCTGCACAGAGACAAGCACTTGGTGGTTCTCCTTGATGAATTTCATTAGGTTTTCTCTAACCCATTCCTTTGACATTCCTAGATCCCTGGGGATAGCATCACTGCCTGCAGGACTGTTGTCTCTTTCCTCCAATTTGGTTTCATCTGCAAACTTGGTGAACTTACCCTCTTCAACCTCCTCTAGGCCATTGATGAAGACACTGAACAGGAAAGGTCCCAGCATAGACCACTGTAGTACTCCACTTGTCAAAGACATTGAGTATGATCCATTAACCACTAGCCTCTAGGCCCAATTATCCACCCAATTTTTTACTCACCTAGTTTTCTAGTCCTCCAGGCTGCAACGTTTCTGCTAAAGACAACATAAATCTCAGAAGGCACTAGTCACACATGATTTACCCTTAGTAAATCCATGCTGTCTGTTCTCAGTCACTTTTCTCCTCTGCATGTACCCTAGAAAGACCTCCAAGAGGACTTGCTCCATGATTTTCCCAAGAGCTGAAGTGAGGCTTACAGCTTACAGATCCCCAGATCATCATTTTGGTCTTTTTTGGAAGGTGAGGGCAATGTTTGCCTTCTTCCATACATTGAGGAGATCCCGGATTTCCACAAGCTTTCAAAGATTATAGACATCAATCTTGCCAGCACACCAGTTAGTTCTCCCAGCAGCTGTGCACATGGATTTACCCAACCTGAGCTGCCAGTAGAAGCTGAGCATGTACTAGAAATAAAACAAGAATTGAGCAGCAGCAGATTGAACAGATAGAAAAGCAACAGAATTATATTATCAAATTATATTATATATTATCAATATTATACTACACAGAATTATTTTATCAAACCCATTGGAATTACATGGCATATAATTGAATAATTTTCACATTTGTCAGAAGAATTCTAGAAAAACTCAATGGGAAAATTATAGCAATGTGAGTCATACTTCTCTTTCAGGATAACAAATCAGGCAAGAAGGTGTGTTTGACATTTGCTGCCTTCTAATTTCAGAACAAACTGCCAGAGGAAAAAAAAAAAAAAAACAAAAAACAAACACTAAACTAAAAATTAAACTTTCCTTCAGTCACTGGGGTATTACCCAATTAAATTACTCACTGGTATAGAAATCCTATGTGCTTGAAAAAGCAAATGTTGTTAGACAGTAGTAACATATGGCTTATCTAAATACTACCAAAAGGTGTGAAAGAACCATAGAATGTCTTGGGTTGGAAGGGACTTGACAAGATCATCTAGTTTCAACACTCCTGCCATGGGCAGAGGCACCTTTTACTAGACCAGGTTGCCCAATGACTTGTCCAAACTGGTCTTGAACAATTCCAGGAATGGGGCATCCTCAACAGCTCTGGGCAATCTCTTATGCCTCAACACCCTCACAGTGAAGAATTTCTTCTTAATATCTAACTTAAATCTACTCTCTTTTGGTTTGAAGCCATTTCCCCCTTGTCCTGTCACTGCATGCCCTTGTCTAAAGTCCCTCTCCATCAACTTCCTAGGCACAAAGGTGAGGCTGACAAGCTGATAGTTCTTTTTAATGATGAGTATAAAGTTTCTTTTCTTCCAGTCATCTGGGACTTCATCTGGCTGCCATGCCTTTTCAGTATCATAGAGACTGACTTGGCAACTACATCAACCAATTCCCTCAGGACTCTGAGATGCATCTAATCAGATTCCATTGACTTCTGTACATTCAGCATCTTCAAAGGGTCATGAATCTGATATTTTCTTACAGCGTGAAGCACATTTCTTCCCCAGTCCCCATCCTGCTATTCATCCACTTGGGAAATGTGGGAAGAGTGGTTGCTGTTGAAGACTGAGGCAAAAAAGTTGGGTACTTCAGCCATGTGATGTTTAGATATCACAATATACGTAACACTAACTGTTAAAGGGGGTTTTTTATCCCTTTTTCTTTTTTCCTTTTTTCTTTTTTCCTTTTTTCTTTTCTTTAACTATAGAAAGAAACCACTGGAAAATTAATGAACCATGATCATGCTGAATAATCATCATAGGTTGACTGCTGAATGATGCACTTTTTAAAGAATAGAGATAACAGTGCACACTGCTTAAGTAAGCTGCTTCCTTTACAAGTCTTTTACTACTATATGACTGTATTCACTTTCCTGCTAAGACAAAGATGCAGAGAACATACCCAAAGTTTTAATCCTGACATGATAATGTTCATCATTGTTTTCTAACTCTCATAAATACAAAGTACCAGCAGTGCTTCAACAAATTTACATTGGAGTTACATTGAGTCAACTTAGAATTTGGCTCCAGACCTGCACTGTTGACTTAGATCTCATTAGATCAATGAATCAATAAGCTTGATGGGCCACCTAAGTGTCCATCTTTTCTGATGAAAAAACTTGTCTAGATAGGAGGTAGAAGATGGGTAGTCCCTACCTGAGAAATACAAATGAAGGAGTCACTCCAAGACAGTGCACAACTTGGAGATAAGATACTTAGCTGGGTACAGAACTAGATCACAGTGACACCATCATGTAAGTCTTATCAGCCACGTGGCCACATTTAATTTCTTTACACAGGCAAGGATTTATCCAGAAGATTATTTTCTTGTGTAGCCTCAGCATCAATCATGTGACAGCAGTTACATTGGACCAACATTTCCAACATCCCACAAACCACTATAATCACTATATGTGAATAGTGACTTGAGATGTATGTTCAGCCCATCAAAGTTTCTTTGCACTGGACTAAGCAGAGCTGTTGCAAAGGTTTAATACCCTACGGATCTTCCCTCATTTAAAAAAAAATAAATAATAAAAATCTTTGGACAAATTTTTCAGAGGAAAACATCATTTCTTGTCATAGGCATAAAATAATTTGTAAGCATGCTAAGAAATTATGCACCACACGCATTCTTTGAGTGTTACATCTAGAAGTTCCCCTGTGGCTTTCTGATCCTCTGCCAAACCTTCTCTCATTTCAGGGATGTCTCATACAGTGCAATAGGCAATGTTCTAAACTTTGGGACCATGGAGTATATGCTGGATACACCATACTACCCCAGGAGGAATTAATTCAATTTGCCTTCATTTGATTCTAATCACACATTCATCTGTTAGTTGTGGCACTGAATACCTGCAGCTTACAGTTTTAATTAACAGCACTGTTATAGCTGCAACTAGGGGAATATCAAAAGTGCATTCACAATTCAGTTGAACTTTATACCCTTTTTTAATTTTACAGAAAACACTATTCCTCTTGATTTTTATAGTACATGAATGGAATTCTATGTTTGCATCTTCAGCTAGATATAAACCACAGCAGATATATAAC
>NW_020956048.1:265767-273749 GCF_003031625.1 Empidonax traillii
ACAGTTTTAATTAACAGCACTGTTATAGCTGCAACTAGGGGAATATCAAAAGTGCATTCACAATTCAGTTGAACTTTATACCCTTTTTTAATTTTACAGAAAACACTATTCCTCTTGATTTTTATAGTACATGAATGGAATTCTATGTTTGCATCTTCAGCTAGATATAAACCACAGCAGATATATAACGTATACCAAATAAGACTGTAATTTATGAAGTTTAACAAGGGCAAGTGCCATATTCTGCTCCTGGGATGGGGCAACACAAGTTGTGTGTGCGGACTGGGGAATGAGACACTGGAATGCAGTGCCGTGGAAAGGGACCTGGGGTCCTGGTCAGTAGCAAGTTGAATATGAGTCAGCAGTGCCCTGGGAGCCAAGATGGCCAATTGTGTCCCGGGGGGCATCTGACAAAGTGTCACCAGACAGTCAAGGGAGGGGATTGTCCTGCTCTACTCTGCGCTAGTGTGGCCTCACCTTGAATATTGTGTGCAGTTTTGGACATCACAATATAAGAAAGATACTAGGCTGTTAGAAAGTGTTCAAAGGAGGGCAACAAAGATAGTGAAGGGGAAGTTGTATCAGGAGCAGCTGAGGTTACTTTGTTCAGCCTGGAGAAGAGGAGATTGATCTATGATCTACTGATCTCTTTGCTCTCATGACCAGTGACAGGACTCAAGGAAATGACAGGAAGTTGAGTTGGGGGAGGTTTAGATTAGATATCAGGAAAAGGTTCTTCATCCAGAGGGTAGTCGAGCACTGATATAGGCTCCCCAGAGCAGTGGTCACAGCACCAAGCCTGCTAGAATTCAAGAAGTGTTTGAACAATGCTCTCAGGCATATGGTGCGATTCCTGGGGTGTCCTGTACAGGGTCAGGAGTTGAATTTGATGATCCTGATGGGTCTCTTCCAACTCAGCATATTCTATGATTCTATGAACTTTAGCAAAACAAGATACACAAAGTAAACCTGAAGTTTTAGATATGCCACAATATAAACTTAGTTGTAAAATTAAGTTGAATATGACACAAAAGAATAACTTCAATCATTCCAGAAACTTCTGTGTTTCCTCAGAAGACTAACCCTTCTGAAGTAATCTTTATTCTTCCTTTTAAGTCTGTCCTTCAACTACTCTCCTCAAATCCTGTAGCAAAGAATATCTCTGGGAAAAGTCAGAGCAAACAGGAGGAGCTCAGAAAAGCACTCTTTTACAAATGAAGAAAAGAACAAATTGTTCCATTTCTATTCTACCCAGAAAATGAATGTTCCTTTGTTACACAACTGAAATAGCAGTCTCACTCATGAAATATAATATGCATTCATAATAAAAAACTTATTCTTGAAAATGAGAAGATTTTATTTGCAATGTAATCAACTATGGGTGATTACCTCTCAGGAACAAATAGTACTGCGTGCATATTTTATGTATAAATATATGTTGCCATGGATTCTTAATGGTTTTTTCAGATAATTTTTTTGATTAATGAAGAAAAAAGCTTAAAAGTTGTTGTGTTTAAATGGATGATGCAATACTACTCAAGGCAAAATATTCCATTATGATACTCCTACAAAAACAGTAAGATCATTTCTGACCTCTGAACAAGCAATCAATACTATTTTCTTAAGGCAGGAAGGTAAGAAAAATTGCCAAGCAGTCCAGCAAAAAAATTAGTGAAAAAAAAAAATAAATTAGTGGCTGAGGTCAGAAAGTCATCTTTGTGGTATCATAAACACATCTAATTTCAGTCTTTCAATTGCACTGAGTTACTCAACTACATTATCCCCCAAGGCAAGAAAGGACATCCATGGAAATTCCATGTGGATTCTTGGTCAAATACGTCACTGCCAAAAAATTAGTGCCTCTGACTCTGCTGTTATGGAGCAATCACATTTGCTGAGGCTTCAAGTTGGCTAGCTTAAAATGTAGAAACCCAGTTGGAGTTGGCATTTAGTGCAGAGAACTGCACTGCACTTCTGCAGTCCCACCACAGTTTCTTAGTCATTGAGACTCCCTGGAGGAGAACTAGAATTTGGAGCTGGGAAGTCCCAAGGAAGTAGTTTTGACACGATGTCCTGGAGGTCCTTAACAGCATGGCACTGAAAATGACTCTTTTAACACAACTGCTGGTATTTAATTATACTACACCTTAAGGGATAAAAAACACTTCTATCTGGTTAACTTAAGTGGTGACCCCCTTAAGAAAAGTACTTTTACAATTTTGTATTGAATATGGAGGTAGTTGAATTCTACCAAATGGCCTATGGCTGGAAGACTTTTTGATCTATCCTTACGTGGCATATCCAAATTACACAGAAAGATTGTATCAGAAAAAGAAATTGCACCAGTGCTTAGCACCGATGAAATTTTCCTCACTAAAAGGGAGAGAAAGCAAAACCATTTTTTTTACACCTTTTCCACGCACATTTCCTCAAAGGCTTTTTAGAAAGAGAACGAACTCGAAAACATGTACTTTGTTACAACTTCATCATCTTAACAGATCAAAATTGTCTAATTTGCGTCTAGTATATAAACACTGAAGTGTTTAAATATTAAAAGGCGTACTTTGCAATGTTGATTAAAATTCTATATTATCCACAATTAAAGTGCTATTTTAGCTTTTCCATGTTCTGATAAAAATTGTTGTGAAAAAATTTCATTAAGGGAGATATGGTGAATACATCCTAGATATAGTCCTTCATGTTTTCCATTAGAAAATGCTGATCTTTTCTACTTCTCTCGGTTGATATGCTGTCCTTCTCTCTATCAATGAGCTGAAGGTGCCTTAAGACTGATGCAAGCATTGATGGGGCAATGTTAAGAATTCAGGGAACACTAGGAAAGGAAAAGATTCATGAAATTATATTCCTCTGCTATAAGGGCATAATTTAGGGAAACAATAGTATTTCTGCTGTAGTTTTACCTCCTATAAAAAAAGAAGACTAGCTCCCTGTTGTTCTGGTCAACAGCACCCCTTAAAGTGTGTCAGCCCTTGGGTTTCTCATACTCTTTCATTGTCTTACGCCATTAAAAAACCAAAAGAAAAATGAAATCCAAACCAAACCAAAAACAAACAAACAAACAAACAAACAAACAAAATTTTCTCCTGGCATCTTGATCTCTTCTGTGCAGCAGATAAACACAGTAACAATCAAATTCTACATATTTGAAATAGAATAATAGAATCATAAAATTACAGAATATGCTGAGTTTGAAGGGACTCATCAGGATCATCAAACCTAACTCCTGGTCCTACACAGGACCACTCCAAGAATCACACCATGTGCCTGAGAGCATTGGTTGAACACTTCTTGAACTCTGTCAGGCTTGGTGCTGTGACTACTTCCCTGTGGAGCCTGTTCCAGTGCTCAACCACACCCTGGGTGAAAAACTTTTTCCTGATATCTAACCTAAACCTCCCCCAACTCAGCTTCATGCCATTTCATTCCATCCTGTTACTGGCCACAAGAATGAAGAGATCAGTGTTTGCCCTTCTGCTTCCCCTCCTAAGGATTTTGTAGACTGCAGTGAAGTCTCCCCTCAGTCTCCTCTTATCTAGGCTGAACAGACCAAGTGACCTCAGCTGCTCCTCATAAAGCATCCCCTCCAGACAATAAGTTTGTATTAAACCTATTGTCTGACAAATAGTCATGTTTTAAAAATTAGGCTTTTCTACTTTTAATAATTTGGGGTAGATTTGGTTTTACTATTTTGCTATATCAATGAGATTTTTTCAGAAAAGTATAAGTGAAAAGCAAAACCAGTTAGCATTATTTTATACTTATCGCTCTGAAAAATTTGTGAAGGCAGGAAGACATTTAGAGCTTCTTCAGTTAAATGAAAAAAAAAATCAATTCACAAAAGACAGTCCTGTGAACACAAAGGAGACCATCATAAGCTCTTCTTTATCTTCTGACTTATTCAACTAAATAATTCAAAATTCTCTGTATGTGAGGTTTACTTCAAGAGGGATTCTTTTATATAATGTTGTTACTTGCTTAATCTACAGATTTTAAATTTGATCTTACATTTTCCTTGTTTTATATACAAGTCAGAAAGATTTTTTTTTTTCTGAAGGTAGTGTCATCCAGAACATCTTTGACCTATCCCTGACTGCTGAAAGTGATCTCACTCACGTGTCTGTGTGCTGAAACAGAAAGACAAGCTCACAGGAAAAGCTGCTTTCGATATGGAAAAACTATGCGGCTGCTGTTGAGCATCAAAGCCTTCTAAAACAGCATGAATCCAAAAATTATGTTAAAATGATCTGTGGGTGCCTCTGTCAACCTGTAATTGCCACCATGGTTCCTAGTACTCATTTGCTGAGGCAGCTATTCATGCTTTTGGCATTCATCTCTTCTGAAGCCTTCAGGCATCTCTGTTTCTTTATCCTCATGCTCATGTAGGCAGTAGAAATGCTTATAATAGAAAGGATTTACCTATAAGAGAAGGTCTTTCAGAAACTTAGCTGGGTGGGACAGAAATCATGAGAATCTACAGGCATTTAAAACCTGGCAGGAAAAACAAGAAGAGAACAGCAGTACTGGAGAAAGACTAGGAGGTGACTGTGAGACTGAGATTATTATATTAATTATTAGATTGAAACAATTCAAATGTCAGGGGTGGGGGGGGGGGTGTGAAGGACAAATCGAATCTCACGGATGTCATGCCTTATCCTACATGCCAGACCCTGTGAGACTCCTTGGGCAGCCCCGGAGCAGCTGTCAGGCAGTCACTGGACAATAGGAACATACTTATATCCCAGCCCCTTGGAGTCTGCTCCAGCCCTGGAGTGCTTCAACACACTATCTATACCCCCTGGAGCCCCTAACCCAGCCTTAGATTGGCTGACACAGTGAGAGCACCACTCCTCACCCTGCACTGGAGTCCCAGAGTGGCCAGTGGGTTTGAAGTCCTGCCTGGGAGGGGTGGCCACTGGGGGTCAGAGCACATAAAGACAACAGCGCATGGTCCCCATCATTGCTCGAGACCTACCACCTGGCCACGTGAAGCTGGACTTGAACTTGACTCTGGTGGTAGCTCTTTTTCTCTATTCCTCTCTCTTTCTATACTCCTTCTTCTTATCCTAATTTCTTTTCCTAATATTTTAGGTAACTTGGGATTGAATGGGTTTGATTTTGCTAAGTTCTGTGGGTTAGTATGTGCTGAGTTGATGCTTTGTGGAATGCTTTGTTTTAGCTATATGTTACTCTTTAAAATTTTACCAAGATCTCTTATTTCCTGAAGTTTATCAGTAAAAGTACCCTCTAAAAAACATGTGGAATGCCTTTTCTTTACACTATCTCAAAGTATTAAAGCACTGCGGGCCCTTCTAAAGATTCAGTGGGTGAATATTCAAAGCCTTGTATATTTTTGAAGTAAAACTCCTGGATAAGCTTGTCTCTCTGGTCCTGGGATCTTATAATGACACAGACTTTGAGGTAATGTCCAGAGCTTGTCAGATTCCCAGATTGTTTAGAACTGTGGTACCTCCCTATGGTGAGCAGTGTATTAGCCAACACAGATGCTGTGGTGAGGAAATACTGCCAGTATACCTGCAATGATATGAAAGGGCTTTGATATCTTCATATTGTTGCTTCAAGTACCTGATGTGAGCTCACCAATGTTGTACTGAAGAAACTGTGACTATCGCTGATATAATCTTAAACCAAATAGCAGCATCTGAACACAATATTTTCTGTAGCTCAACAGCAGCTAGATCAGTAGATCAAATATTCAAAACAAGTGACTGTTGCTGCTAGAGAGAAAGGTTACAGGTGGCCTACAAACCAGTTGGAAAGGTATACAAGTGGAGGCGTGAAGCAGCAAATTAACCTCACTTTTCTACTAATCCTTAGTATATTATGTAACATAATAAATATATTTTAAAAAAAGATCAAGAGAGACAGTAAGATATATAACAGTAACTTAGCAAACTGTGTAACAGCTGCAGGCAGCATATATTCAATTTAACTTTAATTATGATAGTAGGAAGTAAGTGAATTCCAGACTGGTTGATTAAATATAATAGCTAAAAGAAACATCTATTAGCAATAAATACTATGTAGTATTTACTATACTATATAGGACAAATAATACAATATTATACATTATTGATAACACTAGATCAATTACAATAATTTCATAATAATGACAGCTGCACACAATATTCAAGATTAGGACGCACCAGTGCAGAGCAGAGCAGAGCAGGACAATCTCCGCCCTTGAGTAGCTAGCAATACTTTACCTGATGACCCCAGGACACGGTTGGCCCTCCTGGCTGCCAGGGCACTGCTGACTCATATTCAACTTGCCATGGACCAGGACCCTCAGGTCCCTTTCCATAGCACTGCTTCCTAGCATCTCATTCTGCAATCTGTGCATACATCTGTGGTTGCCCAATCCCAAGTGCAAAATCTGGCCCTTTCCCTTGTTGAACTGGTGTGTGATTGCCCAGTCCTCTGATTTGTTGAGGTCTCTCTGCAGGGCCTCCCTGCCTTCAAGGGACTCAACAGCTCCTCCCAGTTTACTATTGTCAGCAAAGTTTCTTCGTATAACTTCAAGTCCAGCATCTGGCATCCAACTGAAGAGCACTGGGCCTAAAATGGAACCCTGAGGAACTCCACTGGTGACTGACCACCAGGTCTAATATAACCCCATTTATTATAATCCTTTGTATTTGACCCATGAGCCACTTGCTCACCCATCGCATGATGTGTTTTTTTGCTAGACATTTTGTCCAGAAGGATACTGTGAGAGACAGTATCAAAAGCTATACTGAAACCCAAAAAGATTACATCTCTTTTCTTTCTACCTATCCACAGAGGTAACAATCATCCAATTCATGGGAATGGACATTGAGAGAAGTCAGTATCAGTACAATTGGCAATTTCCCAAATAGACAACTATTTTTAGACATCAGACTTCTTTTGAAATAGGCATGAGATGTTATCTTTTTAACAAGTGTACTTAATGATCACTTAATGAGACAATAACTGAAAAGGAAAATTAATTAGTCAATAGAAGTTGCAAGTCCTTTCTTAGCGTATCTGTAGCAGATTTTTTTACAGAATTTCCATCCCTAGTAGTGACAAAGGTGAAATATTTCACATATGGTCTGTTTAGGGTTGACCTTTACTGGTTTTTTTGTCTTTCCTTGAAGAGCACTCAATCTCACCACATGTTCCTTTCACAATGTGCAGTTCAACATTATCCTGCAGAAAAGAACTATACTTTAAGAGATAATAAAGAAGTCTTCATACTAATAAATATCTTTATAGTTTTTATTTTCATCCTATTCATGATAATCCTTAGTGGGTTAATACAGAAATAACTGGTTCTAGGATACTCTACTGAAAGTTTAGGAAATAGGAAAGTTTAACTGGGTCCAAATCATTGTTCCTTCACTTTTCTCCTGGATGACATGGTTGTCTATGATACACCATAAATTATCTATGAAATAATATCAATTTTTCTGTATTTATCTGAATTATGATGAAAAAGAGGAATGTCACAGTTGGAGTCTGAACTACACTGGGAAAGGAAAGTGGAAGAGATGAATATTTAGTCTATTCAAAATAAGGGAAAAAGTCCAAGAAGCAACACATGCAGCAATGTTGTCTTTTCAAAGCAGTCATAATAGCAGGGGTAGATGCTTTGCTGAGTTTTCCTACAGAGAACCACTGAAGTAGCAAGATTTCACTGCCTGTGAATTTCCATTTCTCTTATAGGATTGAAATGGTTTAGCTATTCTCTTTAAAACAAAATCAGTTCTCTTTATCATACCTGATGAAGTGATGTTATCACAGACAGCTCATGAAATATTGGGAATATTTATACACACTGACATGAAGGCTGTGATTTTCAAGGAATTCCCTCAGAGACAGAGGTTTCAAGGAAACCTTAGGAAGCTCACTGTATGAGTTGTTTTGCAAGTACTTCTGACCTTTATGTGAACCGTAGAACTACCTGGGCTCTCTAGAAC
>NW_020956048.1:274524-277195 GCF_003031625.1 Empidonax traillii
TACCTGATGAAGTGATGTTATCACAGACAGCTCATGAAATATTGGGAATATTTATACACACTGACATGAAGGCTGTGATTTTCAAGGAATTCCCTCAGAGACAGAGGTTTCAAGGAAACCTTAGGAAGCTCACTGTATGAGTTGTTTTGCAAGTACTTCTGACCTTTATGTGAACCGTAGAACTACCTGGGCTCTCTAGAACAGCAAAGGATTTGTGTTCTGCTCTTTTGACAGAATTGGCAGATTACGCTCCCAAATGTTAAGTGCCTCACAATACAGATGAAAGCACATTATTGAAGATAATACAATTCTTACAGCTTCATTTTCTTAAAACTTCAATAGCTGACTGAATAAACTGAATGTTTTAGCTCACTGAAATATATTTATTTTAAATCATCAAGGGCATTGTATAAAGGTCAATTTTGGTCTTAAAGGTCACAGACAAGACACAATAGGTGATTATCCTAGAGAGGTGAGCTGTTATGTTGTTCATACAGCATAAGTTGGGAGACTTGAAACTTCAGTCTCAAATGTTTCTAATATTTTCTATATATGTATATTCTAAGCTATGAGGGGGCAGTGTTGGTAAACACAGTGTAAGAAAATGATGTTTTTATATATTGCATCCATCAATACTTTTTTCTAAGAAAGGAAGGTGAACATAAGTGATGAACATGAATACTATTTTTAATGTAAGATCATGTACTGCCTTTGGCTGGGTCCTTTACCACTAGAAAACAAATTTATAAAAGAAAGATTGTCAGAGTAAATTATCCCACTTATCTCAAATGCTGGGTGATATTTCAAGACTCATTCGAGAGAGAGAGAAGTTGTCCATGCTGTACAAATGAATTCTGTAAGTCCCTGCCCAAGATAATTTACCTTCTAGACAGAAATAGCCATATCTTGAGGTAAAAATTGTATTGTTAGAAAACTGAAGGCCAGATTATAAAGTACATTGAGAGAGGAAAAAAAAAAAAAAGAGGAAGAAGAATAATTTAGGTGTCAATGCTTAGAATTACAATACTGAAAACTTTCCTGTTATTTAACCAGGAGTTGCCTATACACCAGGCTCTGCACCCACCTAGGCTTTGCTTCTCTACTTGTCCAGCTTCTCTCTATCCTTCACAGTACTGAACACCTCCATATCACCTCTGTATCAGATGTACTATATGGGCATTACTCCACAAGCAACCTCCCTTAATCTGATGAATCATTTTTGAGGCCCTTGGAACAAATGCCTGAGGCCTAAGATACCTCTTTCCAAGAAGTTTGCTCTGCTAAGAGGTAACATCTACTATGGTGCCAAAAAGGTTATACTCTCTGTGTGTGCCCAGGAACAACCACACCACCACAGATGAAATACCAAGAGTAGATTTATTTTCATTACCTTGACAGCTGGGGAATTCTTGAAGCAGCACCTGGACAGAGGCACAAAAGTGGGGTTGCAGGCACCACAGAGCTTGGTCCATGGGAGAGGATCGCCAAAACTGCTGTTTTGCCTACATATCAGGAATTGAAGCAGACATGGTATACCACTGTGCTTTGTTAACAGCTGGGCAGAAATCTCAAGAATGTTCAATATGGTGCCACCAAGTCTATCACAGATGTTCTACTTGTTCAACACAAGGCTAAACAACAATTAGTATGATGTATTTGGTTTTTTGACAGCATGTCTACAAGTCACTTCAAGTCAGTTGAGCATGTTTAAAGTCCTCCTTGCTAATATTTTGCTATTTTCTCATACCTCATACAGATTCACTTGCTTTCCTTTAAAGGGGATCAGGTAATAGAAAAAAGACATAATGCTTTCTCACTATCATTCTCTTCCTGGGAGGCGGATTTTGTCTGTTCATCACTTTCTGCTCTCTCCACTGTATCCACCTGTGCTTTGAAAGAAAGGAAAAGAAAGGAGAAAATCTCATTCATCACAAGAAATATTCTAAGACTGTGAATGTTGCATAAAAATGGTATCAAAAAATATTGCATATTTCCACTTAGAGCCATCAGTTGTCAAAAACATCAGTTTCTGTAAATACGGCTAATTTTAATCTAAGTATGTGCTTTCCAAACACAATGGGAGATCACATTATTTCAGAGAAAAAAACAGCTACCCAGTTCACTTCTGTGCTGCAATATCAGTTTGCCTCTAGTCAATCATTGTTATTTGGAAAATAAAATCTGCAGAACAGTCTTAGTGGGAAGAATTAAAAACAAGGTCTTGTTTCTAGTTAATTAATTATAGTTATTTATAATTAACCATAAAATGATTCAATGAATATCAAAGGTAAAAAATAATAATAGCTAACAGTTCTTCTAGTTCTGACTGAAAAAGGAAAATTGAAATTTATTTATTTATTAATTTTCATTAGCAGTATCTGCCTTCTGCTTATAGTATATATGAGATATCAGCTTGAAAAAACTGTGTAAGGTCTCAGGTTATAGAGTGGGCTTTTCTTAGTTTGTTGTAAACTTCCAAAGAGTTTATAGAAGAAAAGGAAGAAAAAGGAAAAGGGAAAGGAAAAAAGGAAAAGAAAGGTAAAAGAGAAAGGGAAAATAGAAGGAAAATAAAAGGAAAGGAAAAGGAAAAGAAAAGCAAACAGAAAAGAAAGGGGAAGGGAGAAAAGGGAAAGTGAAAAGGAAAAAGAGAAAACAAAGGGGGAAGGGAAGG
>NW_020956049.1:0-2725 GCF_003031625.1 Empidonax traillii
AAAAAAAAAAAAAAAAAAAAAAAACCAGACTTGAAGAATGAAAAGGCTTTGTGTGCTGGTATGTCTGGATAGATAATTGTGTCAATGGAGTCATGCACTGTGTAGATTTGCATGGAAGTGAGTCCTTGAAAAATGAGAGGTAATTTTTTGTGTGATGGATCTGCAGATATGATTTGCTGTGATTATATGATATTTTGGTTGTATATTTTCTCTTTTGCCCATCTTTTCTCAGTTTTTTCAGACTCAGGGGGAGAGAAACAAAGGGCTGTTGTGGCAGCTTGGTCAGTGCAAAATAATTTTTTTTTAACTATGGTTAAAATCCACTTGACTGGGAATCCTGATGGTTTTCCAGTACTTCAGGAAGGTGCTATTTCTGAATAAACCAAGAGTCATTTGTACTCAGCATCCAGGGTTTAACTGGGTCTGTATGTAAGTTGCCGCTTACTGGATTAGTGTCCTGGTGTGCTTTACTTCTATGTGTGAAGAGGTTTCTCGGAAGAATCAAGGTGGGTTTGTTAAGTGCATGGTGGGCTGGTCACTATTTAGCCCAAAATCACTTATGTCACTATCTGAAAATTAATGTAAATTGTTCTAAGTGAATTAATAAGTGTTTCAGTTCTGTTAGGTAACTATTAGTTTTGTTAGAGGGACATTTTTTACAGAAACAGAGATGCTGAGTATTTTCAAGCATTAAACCAATTACCAAGATGAACTGCACTAGTAGCAATAATATCTGGCATAACAATTTATAACACCTTTTCTGTGGACATCTCAAACTTCAAACCTTTTGCTGGTAATGTTCATTGAAATGTCCTCTTGATGTTCATGGAGTAATGTGTGACTTCCTCTCCTTGGCAATTTTCCCTGAAAGAAAAAGCCCATGAGCCACACGTTCCATGAGGAATTCTGCATGGAAAGGATCTCTCACAGTCAGCAAGCATATTCAAAGAAATTTTGCCCTGTTTCTTCTCTTCCCTTTCCCTTGTCCCTTATCCTGGTGTCACAGACCTAAGATACAACACATTTTTTCACATCTTTCCCTGGTTTGCTGTTTAATCATGATCGTCCCTCTCTTCCATCTGATTTGGTCATAAGTGTTCCTAATGAGGCAGTTTTGGAAGAGAAGTTGAGCTGGTTAATTTATTCTTTAGCAGCATTTTTGAAAGTTTTATAATCATATGGTAAATGGGAACTAACATTAAACTACTGAAAATGATCTGTTTGCATTTATTTTGACCTTAATAGCTATGTCAAAATGACTAACATAATTAGAGCATTTAGGCTTTGTCTCCAAGTGCAAGCCACAGTGGAAAGCAGCAAGTGTACTCAAGATTCTTCTGCATTGTATCATGACCAAGGTAGTTTAGATATACATTTTATCCATATATTTTCTATTAACAATATTGGGTGGTGCTCAGTGTTTCCTACTCTAAAGCATGGTCTAGACTTGCAAGACGCAGAGAAATGTTAAAAAATAGTGGCATATAATTTTGCAAGACAAGAATGGGAAGTATGGAACTCTCCATCTTGTGGGGTAATGCGATTCCGTGTGCTGAATCTGTGTCTGTTAAGTGCATTTGAGTTACAAAAGTGTACAATGAAAATGCCATGCAGTCTTGGCTGGCCCTGCAGGAATAATCCTAATATTCATTCAAATAATATTCAAAATAATAGTATTTAGTATGCCAAGGTGTTCACAAAAATATGGATATATGGAAATATGGATATTTCTTATGAGGAATACAAGCATAATGCAAGCATGTCTCTAAAGGAGTTATTTTAAGTTATTTGAATTGATTGTATTTATTCTGTGAGCCATATACAGTGCTTATCTGAAATCTTGATGTGAGCAGTTGTAAGTGGTGCATGAACAGTTTGTAAGCAGTACTTGTGACCACAAGACCAGCTCTAGTAAAAAGTACAGCTGGGATCCTCTTCTCTGAAATTAAAAAAGTGTTCTCTACAACAGTGGAAGACCAAAGGCAAAAAGAAAATGTTTCCAAAGCAGATTCTTTGTCTTTAGTTTATGTCAGTTGTGAAACAAAATGCTTCAGATGTTTAGTTAAGCTGAGTTCACCGATGTAAATTGTAACCCTGCCCAGGCTGCAGACAGTGGCCATTATTCAACAGTGTGTGTAAATGGAGTGGATTGAATGAAGAGAGGTATAACCAACATTTCTTTGGATATTTATGTTTTGGGGGGAATGTTCCTTCAGCCTCCAAGGCATTTCAGTATGAAAAGGCTTACTAGTCTAAACCTCTTGTTAAATATTTCAGTCTCATAAAATTGCCTGCGCAGCATAAAACAATTAATATTTACAAACCAGTGTTTATGATGCTGTTGTGACATTCCCTGCACAAAGAACATGCAACAGCAGAGAATGTGATTTGGCAGAGAATTATATTATTTGGGTCTATATTATTTGGCCCTCCTTATACTCAGCTTTTATGCAAATACTTAGATCAATTTCTGAGGTGAAAAACACCAAAGTTCATCCCACAGCTTTAGTGACTTCAATATAGTTAAGATTATATCGACTCTGCTGATTTCCCCTGGAGAACAAAATCTGTGGAATAGTAGCTGAGGACCTGAGAAAGCTGAGCTTGTGAGAGACTAAACCAGCAGATTCAGGAGAAAGTTTTTCACGCAGAGGATGGTTGAGCACTGGAACAGGCTCCCCATGGAACCAACCCTGTCTCAGTTCAACGCTCATGGTGTGACTCT
>NW_020956049.1:3679-73458 GCF_003031625.1 Empidonax traillii
ATTTCCCCTGGAGAACAAAATCTGTGGAATAGTAGCTGAGGACCTGAGAAAGCTGAGCTTGTGAGAGACTAAACCAGCAGATTCAGGAGAAAGTTTTTCACGCAGAGGATGGTTGAGCACTGGAACAGGCTCCCCATGGAACCAACCCTGTCTCAGTTCAACGCTCATGGTGTGACTCTTGGGGGTGGTCCTGTGTGGAGCCTGGAGTTGGACTCGATGATCCTGATGGGTCCCTTCCAACTCTGCATATTCTCTGATTCAGGGAGTAGAGAGAATGGAGGGAAACTTTTAAAATACAAAGGGTAATGTGGCAGTATATTTGTGGAGATAAGCACAACAGGACATCTTGAAAAGAAGGTTTGGGTTAGGGGCCTTAAACTTCAAGAAAAATTTGTCTTCACATTTCACAGAATCACAGAATGAATAAGGCTGGAAGGGACCACTGGAGGTCATCTGGTCCAACCTCCCTGCTCAGGCAGGGCCATCCTAGACCACACGGCACATGATTGTGTCCAGACAGCTTTTGAATATCTCCAGAGAAGACTCCACAAGCTGGAGTTGTCTCTGAGGGGATTTGGACTGCAACTTAGTCTTAACTGAAAGAAATTTCTTTTTGCCCATTTCAGACCAAAATAGTAGTGAGAAGTTCTGGAATATACTCTTCAATAATTGCTTCAATAGACTCAATGTAAATGCATTACATCAAAATTTTCCTAGAGCACTTGAATAACAAAAAATTTTAATGCTGTTTCCAAAAGAAATTAGGTACATGGAAATCAAATTTAAAAATCTCTGATATTTAGGGTCCTGTATAATTTATACTGCCCATATTGATATTCAAAATCAATTGATACTGATTTTGAAGAAGTCAGGATTTCATTCTTCATCGGTTCTCAAAATTGAAATGTATGTATTTATGTCAAAAGGCATTTGAAAACTTCTCCTTCAGTTACACATTCAGTTTCTGATATAGAAGAAATCAAATTGACATTTTTATTCTTTCTTCTCATTTTGAAAGTAAAAAAGGGCATTCTATTTCATTAAACACATACTTTGACGTCTTTGTCCGTACTTCAAGCTGTTGTCTGTAGTTATTTGTTATTCTACAGTGTTAACACTGTGTGTTTGAAAAAGATGAGTTATTATTCTATAAAACCGGTAGGAAGTCAAATCACAGTTTGGAAATCTTGCTCTCTTCTCTCCCAACCCCCATCCCAAGGTTCCTCCTTTCAGATTTATGAAAGAAAACATTTCTTTCTGTAAAAGGTTTTTGTATGCCAGCATCTGGAAGTGTTTATTTCAGTGGCGTGTAATCTATCTGTGGATTTAGTTAGCACCAGACCCCCTTTTGTGTACTCCTGACTTAAAATTTTTATAAATGATCTTGTTGAATTTGTGCCAGTGTGCACATGGTTTGGCTGATTGCTGCATATATCCTTTACCTGCCAGTCACCTTTGATTTATATCCCTTCCCTTCTGCTTTTACCTTCCAAAAATGGTGCCACTGAACTATCCTCTAAATCATCTTATTGAATAAATTACTCCAAGATGAGATGGCACAGTTTTGGCCGACTCCTCGACAGAAGACATTCCTATAATCCATCCTCGCCCACTCTGTGTAGAACTGTTCAAAAAAGAGAATGAACAGGGGAAATTGGGCTCCCTCTTCCATCCCAGCACCGTTTCTCCCAGTGCTATTCAAACTTGTGAAATGGGACATTTGATTTATACAGCTCTCAATACCATCTGAAGACACACAAACTGTTTGAGAATCTTTAACATCCCCTTTCCTGAACTTCTTCTTTAGATGAGTTTAATCCAAAGAACATGGTTATGCAGTTTTCTCCCAGAAAGATTAAAACGTGAAAGAATAGTGTATTTTAGAATGTTTTAAAGCATTTCATTTGGAATAGATTATACAATATACATGACAGTTCTTTCCATGATAAAAATCCCTGTTGGTTTCCTGAAGCTAAACAGCTAATATTCCTTCAGAAAAACAACAGGTCTGTAAGCTTTACTTAATGACATTACTAATTTGGAGAGTTTTATGAAGTTTCCTGGAGAAAAGCAGGTGGCTTGGCAGTAATTTAAAAGGTTCCCAATTTGTGGTAGCAGTTTCAGGGGGTTTCATGTTTCTAAAGAGGGAGACCAAGCTGCATATTGCTTAAGAGTGTCTGACACAATGATGTATCATTTTGGACTAAGTTTCCAGAAGTTCATTGGTCATTAAATGTGCTGCTTGACTTTATACTGCAGTTTCCCAGCTCTCTCTACTGGGGGTAATCTTAAGGCTCAAGCAGAATTTATTAATGAAGGCATAAGCTTGCAGCACTGATGAAGCAGTAAGTTGCCCAGATGATTTTATTGAACAGGAACATAGATTTTTTTTTTAGATAAGACAAAAATGTCACTTAAGTAGATTTGAAAAGAACTGGCTCACTTTCTGCAGAGCGCTGGGAAAGTATTTACTAACAGTCTGGATAGTATTTGATATCCTGTGGGGATATTTAAAATTCTTGGATCGCACATACATCAGTGTCTTGCTACACAACACAGTAAGTGAATTGTTGCAAGCAGCACGTGAGGCTCTCAGGCAGCATAGATGTGGTTCTGTGGAGGTAGGAGATACTGGCATGAAGTGACTCTGATAATGTACAACCCTTGTACTCCATTGTGTCACCTCCTGTTCAAGGATGTTGTAGTGGAAGGACTGAACAAAATCTGCATCTTGCTCAATGTAGGAGCTCACGGTGTAAGATATTATTTTCAGTGTGTAATAGTTAAAAAAAAATCTGATTTGGCAAATAAATTTAGTAGCTCTGTTAGTGAGAAGATAAGTCAGCTATAAAGTCTGCAATCAGCTGAATCTCTTATATAAACCAAAGCAGCTCCTGGTCTCATAAACCATATATGATTATTTTTTTCTAACTGTGTGTCCAGATTCAAATACATACTAGAGACATGTTAAGCTCAGTTGTACTGATGTGGAAGGATCCAAGGGTAAGAATATGTTACTTTCTAAATGAAGTGTATGTTCTTATGTGCCTCCTGAGAGGCTTAAATACCCTTAGTATAGATGAGAATCTGACTTCTGGTACTTTGCTCAAGGCAATCTAACATGTAATACATAAATATGTATTGCAAGAATAAGGTGAGTGAATATAATTCTAGACCAGGTACTAGGACAAAAAAGTAATTTAATTAAGTGTTCCAAGATATTGCACAAACATGAATCTGTCCTTCTTCAATAACTTACATTAATTTTTGTGAAGACAGTGACACTGCATCCATGCAGCAGCTACATTTGGTACAAAGTTAATAAATAGAAACTTGATAATTGAAGAATCCTACAAACAAAACTGAAGACTCTTAAAAACAAAATGTCTTTTTCTTACTTGCCATTACACAGAATAACAGTGCAGCTCCCTGCACGTTTCACGTTTGTGTGAATCTGCAGGGTTGTGGACAATGCCATGTACTTACAAGTTCAATTGTTGTATTCTGTACCATTTGTTCAGATTTCCCCTGAAAATGAGCATTCATTCATTCATTCATTCATTCATTCATATTTTTCTCCTTGCAAGATTTAAAAGTGCTTTATGAACTGGAGCTGCTCGTAGCTGTCAGTTCACCTCTGCTGGTCTGGGCCAGCTCAGATGTGAGATGCAGCAGCTGTGAGAGTGTGAGTCGGCAGCAGAGCTGCACAGCTCTGGAGCACAGGATGTGAGCTGTCGAGATGAAACATTATGGGAACTTTGGGATCATGTAATAGAGCTGTTTGACTTGGAATTAATCTACAGTTTAAGAAAAACCGCACGAAACTTAATTTGCCGTGAACAGGATCTTCATTTTAGACGCTATTTGTACGACCAACACTTGACAAATGTGTCCTATCGTACCGAGCTTGGAGAGGACAGGTTGGATGGGACTCTGAGCAGCCTGGTCTAGTGGAAGGTGTCCCTGGCCATGGCAGGGGTTAGGAACTGGGTGATCTTTAAGGTCCCTTCTGACCCAAACCATTCTGTGATTCTGTGGTCAAAGCTCTTACCTGTGGACACCTCTGGCACCACAGACTTGTCGCATTGCAAATAAAGAATGTAAAATCTCTAGAACCACAGGGTTAGTCTAGAAAAGAACAAATAATAATCTTTGAACACCAAGTGGTGTTTTAATAACTGTTTTTATCTCTCATTTTCCATTCTAGTTGCCTACTCCCTTCTTCATAAAGTCCTATGATAAAGCTCAAACTTAAGCACTTGTTCAACTTGGCAGTGCATGTAGGAGGAGACAAAAGATTCCTGAAGTTTAAACAGGGCCTTTGTGATTTGTTTCTGTCCATTTATCATGTCCCACTCGGTGAGGTGTCAGTTCTCATTTAAATCTTTGATACCACCAACAGCAGAAAAAGTTATTGAGCCTGCAGCAATGCAGATTATGTTTGATTGCCTCTCATTTGTGTCCTCTGTCCTCTCCATCCCCTGTGGCAAAGGTGCTCATTCTCCCCTTATCCCTCTGATACACCTCCAGGCATCAGAAGGCAACACTGGGATTTGGTTACTAGAAAATCTCTTTAACATCAAATCTTCACTTTTTTCCAAACTAGACCCATTTCAGGAAGCCTGGCTGCTCACTTGGTACTGCTTGGGAATATTTGTGTAGCAAAATCAAGTGAAAACACCACGCTTGAGGCAACCAAACACATTTCATGAATTTTAGTTTGAGGTTTCCGTGTTTCTTCCTTTCCCTGAGGTTTTGTGTTATTCCAGCTTTCTGACTTCAGCTTTAAGGTCTTGTAAACCTCAGTTCAGCAGAGCAGCCATCTGCTTAATTTTTAAACTATACCTTCAGTCTGACAAAAGACTGTGCTAAATCAAGGCTTTCTGGTATTATTAGTGATATACATTTGATTAATCTGTTATTTCAACATTCTGTTTTTAAAATTTATTGCTTCGGAGAAAAGAATAGAAGGATACTTCTGGGGTTGAAAGGATCCTTGAAAGGATTTTCAGAGTTGTAAACAGAGATACAGAGAAATACATGTTTATAGTTTATAAATATATCTAAATGTCTGCTAGTAAAGAGAACTAAGAAAATACTTTTTGCCATGTGAAAATTTTTTATTTATACATTAAGTGATTCTTCCTGGCATCTTGGTTTCTCTGGACATTTAGTTTAAGGTAGTTCATTTGTCAGTGATGGTGATCTCAAAGGTGACAGTAGAAGAGTTGAGGAAAAAGATAGTTATAATTATTATCTGTGTTATATTTCTGCAAATAAGCATGGACACTGCTCAGCTGAGAGAATGCAAATTATGCATCGGTGTGTACTGTAAAGGTAGGTGCCAGAATAAGAGAAGATGGCTAAGGGTCCTTAAAAAGTACTTGCAATAACAGATAAAATGAGATGAAATTAAGATCAGATTCTTTTTCTGGCCTTGTAATACCTACCTCACTGGAAAGTTTTGGAAGATATGTGAAGTGTTTAAGCTTAAATAGGACACAGTACTGGGTGAATATTGTGGTGTTAGGAGAACAAGAGAAAGATTATGACATGAAAATAAGTTCTTGAAAGGAGTATCAGAAAAGTTAATCATGTTTTTAGTGCTGTGTATTACTGTACTTGTATTTGTGACTATGGTGCCCAGTTTAGGATTAAGCTTCAACCAAGGCTTTCTGATGCATCTCTTGTATCTACTGTTCTACAGTGGCAAAATTTCACAGTCAAGGTGGTTTTCTTGCTTTTAAACCAAGCTTCCTGCTCCCAGTAGGAAGTAGGATAATTCGGTTCCCTTCACATCAGTTAAGTTCTTTAGTTACTTACTGGTAGAAGTTCCATCCCTCCTCCGTGGCATCTGAGGAGAAATGCTAGGATATGAGGAGGGATTTTCCTTGGTAAGAAACTCTTCTGTCTCTGAGGATTTATGTTAGTTAATATGCACGTGGATGAAAATGTAAGGTATCAGGCTTCCATGAAGACCCTGAGCTATTCTGCAAAGCCCTGAGAACTTGTATGAAATAGGTGGTTTCCTTCAGGCTTCAATTGCTGATGACTATGGAACCTGGAATATACCTGAATGGCTAAAGAACATCCTATTATGTTTTACTAATTCGAAATGAATTCCACAGCTAAGGGCTTTGCCTATGCATTATATGCCTCTAATTTAAATTCCAATAATGCTGGGAGGAAAATAAGAATAATAAAGAGTAATAAGAATAAGAAAGAATTAGGAAAAAAAATTAAAATTATAAGAAAAATCCCACAATAAATGTTTGCACAGAGTTGCCAGCACAGGCAGGTGAGGTAGGTGGGGAAGGGGCTGGTCTCCAGCCTGGAGAAATTGTACTAATGCAATAATGCAGACTGACCTCCTCCACAGGTCAGTCTTAAAGATTTGCTGACAGGATTGTCATTTTTGATGGCAAAGAATTGATGCAACAGGAAAAAAAAATAAGACTCTCTAGAGGTCTACATGTGTTGGTTTTACTGCAGAAGGTGATAAAACTGCTGGAAGCAAGCAGTCTCCATGCAGAATTACTGCAATACAAACGGCCTGGAGGTGAGACATATTAATTTCATGAGGTTAATTTTGTCGGTGGTGAAGGCTTTGGGTATTTTTTTTTCTTGCAAGAATGACAAGTTATTAATATTCACCGTCAAGAAAACTGTAGTTCTAATTGGTGTTTAGATACGATGCTTAAATTTCCCTCAGAGATATAGTGTAGATTTGGAGTGTAGATTAGGTGCTTCTGAGAAAAAGCATTCAGCTGTTTCTGCATCTGTTAACAAGGAAGTTAAACAATCTCACCATTGTGCATGGAGGTGGTTTTTTTGGTGTTGTTTTTTTTTTTTTAAATAGCAGATGGTACAGAAGAAAGGCTTGTTGCCACTTATGGAAGCTTGAGATTTAATACTCTATGGGGTAGATGAGGCCTATCTTTGTCCATAATTTACTACAGTAATATTTAGGTGATAAAAGGAGTTAGCTAGGTACAAAAGAGAGAAACTGGATGGCTCAACAAGTTGATAAAAAGCTGTTAATCACAGCTTTTTAGAACATGTTGAAAGCCATTCATGTGAGCAAGGAATACTAATTTTAAGACATAATTTTATAAATAGTTCCAAATTGTCAAAAGTGACCAGACATTTTGAATATTATCCTGAAATATGTAAAAGAATATTGATTTTACTGTGATTTTTTAAAGGTGCATGATGCCATTTCTTTAAAGTGGGATTTTTTTTTTTTTTTTTCTGGAGTCTCAGCTCCTGTAACATATGTAAACTGTCATTTAACTTTAAAAAGGAGGGGGGGGGAAATCTTATTAGTAATGCTTTTCAGTGTAAGAACATGAGTCAAGACCCAGGACTCTTTTGTATTTATATATTATTCATCTTGCACAAATGCAGAACAGAAGTTAATGATGGCTCAATAGATTGTGCAATATAGAGACATGACAAATTACAAGATTTGATAAGATAAACAGGAGAGAAAAAGGGAGATACTGTTGTTTAGCTGGTAAGGAAGTGGTCTCAGCATATAAATTATCGAGTCAGTAAGAGATTCTTTCCTGTACGAGTCACAGCACAGAAGAGTTTTAAGAACAAAGTGACAGTGGGTGATGATGTTAGTCTGCTCTTTGCGTCTTCCTCCCAAAAAGATGACACAGGAAATGTGCTGTCTTGGACATTTGGTGTGTGCACAGCAGAGAGTGGCAAGTGAGATTGGAATCTGACGTTGGATGGGAGATGTGCTGCTGCACAGGAGGGGAATGTGCCATGTAGGAAAATGAAAAGTATCTTCTAAAGGAACTGGGAGGAAAATCAGCGTGATGAGTGAGAGAAATGAGCTAGGCAGGAGCTTTATGGCTTGGTACAAAAAAGATGTTGCTTTTTCAAAGCTAGATTCCTAAGCATCTCCGTGACTTCCTCAGAGAGAAGATAGAAATCTGGATGAAGGGTAAGGAAGGCAGGTGCTGCCACTAGGATTGTTATCTGGAAAGAAAAATATAAAATACAGCCACAATCCTGGTGTAAACATAGAGAGTATCCAGTATCAGAGATTATATCCATGTTATAGACCTTGATGATGGTGGTGGTGGTGGTCACAAGGTTCTTGATGAACAGAGATGGAGGATTTGGGGAGGCGGGAGATGAGGAATTCCAGTTTATCCACATTCAGCCTGAGCTGGCAGCCTGACATGAGAGCTCTCAGAGGGACATAAAAACCTAGCTAGCCCTGAGTTATTCAGCCAAGAATCTTTATCGGTTGTACTTCAGGGTAAGAAACACTTACTGCCATGTCTGTGAGCAAAGGTCACAATGCGGAGTATTATTTCCTTCCCCTAATTTATTACACACTTCCCAATTCATCAAAGCACAATTTCCTTTTAGGTTGCTGAAGCAAAACCCTTACATTTCTTTTTTTTTTTTTTTTTTTTTTTCATGGAAAGAATTCATTCCCAGCTTCATAAAGTTTATTTTTAAGAAATTGTGGGTTAAACGTTTCTAATAATGTCTTTTTCCAAAAAAAAGTAATATTTCACTTCAAACTGATGTGGCAGCATTCAGCTGCCTGTAGTCAGCAGCAACCATTTGGCTTTAGTACTTATTGACATAAATCCCAAGAATAGCACTGGATGTTGGGAAGTTCTGACTTTCACAATTATAACTGAGGCTGACTTTGTAATACCAATGTAAAGACAATAAAGGGGAACCCTGTCACTCTCTACAGCTCCCTGAAAGGAGGGTGTAGCCAGGTGGGGGTCAGTCTCTACTCCCAAGTAGCAAGTGACAGGACAAAAGGAAATGACCTCAAGTTGCGCCAGGGGAGGTTTTGGTTGGATATTAGGAAAAATTTCTTCATGGAAAGGGTTGTCAAGCGTTGGAACGGGCTGCCCAGGGAAGTGGTGGAATCACCATGCCTGGAAGTGTTCAATAAATGTGTGGATGTGGCACTTGGGGACGTGGTTTAGTGGTGGACTTGGCAGTGCTGTGTTAATGGTTGGACTTGATGATCTTAGAGGTCTTTTCCAACCTAAACGATTCCATCATTCTATGAATGAGGCTTTGCTGGTTGTTCTGAGAAGTCCAGAATGCTGCTGTGTTTTATAGTATGGATATAGGGAGACCAGCTGGAGTTCTGCATTCGCAGTGAGCATTACAGGTTTGGAAAATTTACATTGCAAACTCTTCAACTTTCCATTTCTCCAAAGGTAGTTTATTTAGGGTCTAGTTTCCTTGTCAAATATTTTTGGAATAAAGTTAATTGAGGATTGTAAAGTAATGAAGAGGACAAGGTAGTGACAGAGAGTTACTGAGTTACCGTTTGATAAATGAAGTGTAAGCAAATAATTTTCATTCCAGAGGAGCCAGATGTTAAGTATTTCATCTGCAAATTAAGAAAATGGCCAACATTTACAGTCTCTGGGGCTGTATCTTGCAAAGTAGGGATTTGAAAGAGTGTCCTGGAGTCTTGAGGAATCAGTGATAGGGCCAATACAGCACTGTAGCTGAAGGGATTGAGGCAGTCCTTGGTCAGGCAGGCAAGGGAATAGGAAATAGGAAAGTTTTCCCCTGCACTGGGGCAAGCACAACTAAAATACCATTCCTGTTTGTGTTTTAGTAAAAATCTCAACAATTAGAGAGGGCAGAAAGATCTGGGAGGAATTGTGAAAGATTAGAAAATCCCAACACGGAGATACACACATATGGAGTTTATCAAACTGAAGAAATTGGTGTGCAGTCAGTCTTTAAGGACTCACTAAAGAAGAAAAAATGTCACATCTTAGGGTTTTTCAGTCCTAGCATGATAAGTTATAAGGATATGCAAAGTTGTAAGGATATTCAGGGTGGGATTCCTCTGGCTAGATACAAACACCTGAATCTGAGCACAATGGCAAACATTTGTGAGCACAGCTAGACAGTTTACCAGAGCAGCTGTAGCTGCCCCATCCCTGGAGTAGTTCAAGGCCAGGCTGGATGGGGCTTTGAGCAGCCTGGAATAGAGGAAGGTGTCCCTGCCCATGGCAGGTGGTTGGAACTGGATGGTCTTTAAGGTCCCTTCCAACACAAACCACTCCATGATTCTATGACTTCCTTTATAGTCAATTGAGAGGAATAAGCAGTTTTGGGCTGTAATTTATCTCTTCCTAAGGTAGATGTTTAAGAGGGGGTCAAATGGACCATATGCTGTGGAAGTGCCTTTTTCTCTACCTTGACAGGATGATGTGTGTGAGGAGTCCTTCCAGTGTGCAGCTTGACATTTAAGCTAGACAAATTCAACCTAGAAATAAGGCATATATATTTATAACAGCCTAACTAAGTGCTGAAATAGCTTAACCAATGATTGTGACAGATTATCCATGACTGGAAATTTTAAAATCAAGAGGAGATGTTTCTGTAAAAGCCATGCTCAAGTTCAACCACAGCTATTGGTTCTGGAGAGCCAATTCAAGAAAATTGTGTGGGCTGTGTTCTGCAGCACAGTGAGATTAGACGGTCCTTTCCATCCCCAAGGGCTATGAATCATCCTTTGCTGGTGTTTGGGTAAACTGTAAATGTGAAAATCCACTTTGAATGCAGGTCAGCAACATATTCAATTAGAATTCCTGATGTTCACATGCATAGTTCCAAACGAAAAAATTTGCTAAATATAGCAATTTCACTTCAGAATTACAATTTTCAATACCTTTTCATTAGTTTTGTGTTACACAACAAAGTCTGACCTTTTTATTTCTAAAAAAAAAAAAAAACCAAACCAAAACACAAACAAAAACCTCACAACAATGTAACATAAGTTTCTGGAAAGAAGCTCTTGATTATGCAATTGTGACATTTGTTTTTAGAACTAAAGTTTTGATAATTCTTTATTAGAACAGGTAGATTAGAAAGAAAACATGGGCATTGCTCTTAAAAGCCAATGAAATAACCCTTTTTAAAACCCTCAGAAACTTTGGGTCATTATTTCTGTATGTTGTATCTCTATACATTCTTATAAATATTCATATTACTCCTATATTATGAATAAAATGGGGTAAATGCACCACCTTAATTAGAGTAGTGGAAATAACGAGTTATTTCCATTCTTTGAATATCTTTGGCAATTTTCCATTGTGTCAACATAATTAAGATATATTAATATTAATCTGGTAAGTACTAAACTTTACATAGTGGAAAAATAAAATAAAATGGACCATGAGAACATTTTTCAATATTAGTTTCAATTTTAATACTTTATATTCTTGTGAAAAGTTATAAAAATGTGTTATTAGTTTATTACCCCATTAAGAAAACAATGCAGCAACAGATGCTTGTTACCCCGATTTTCTCAGTCTGTTTATGGGGATGTTTTATCAAAATGGGTCTTTTAAAAGTTATAAAGATGTAATACTCTCCTAAATTAGGTCATAAATGCCTAATGTGGAAAACTAATACATTTTATTATTTTTCAAGTATGGGTTTATGTATATTAAAATATGCAGCTGTTAGGAAGTCTGGAGTGTGTATAACAGAAACATATTGCATTACAAGATGTTAGTGTCTCTCTGAGTATGTACATTCTTTATGCACATACCCACACAAGTTTTTGGCATGTAGAAGAGACTACGTTAACATTTTGGCTCAGTATTATTTTCTAATACAGATTATTTTTTATGAATAGATGTAAATGCTAAATATACTGAGCACATACATGTATTTTTACTCTGTATTTGCCAAAATCTTTACTGCAGCCACACACCAACTGAGCAAGTAGATCAAAAAATGCAAATATGAACAACATTCAGTTCCAACCTCAGCAATTGTTTGCTGTGTTTCTGCACAAATGGTAGATATTCCTGTACCAGGAGCAGCATCAAGGTAATTTCTCAGCTTAAACCTTGTTCTGCCTTCAATGCTAATCATGCTGAATGGATTTGTGGTGAAGGAGGAAGAGGGATTGAAACACCTGCTTGTTGCAGGTAACAAGGCTGCTTTAGGAAATCACAGAATGGGTCAGGTTGGAAGGGACCACAGTGGGTCACTTGGTCCAACCTCCCTGCTCAGGCAGGGCCATCCCAGAGCACTTGGCACAGGATTGTGTCCAGATAGTTCTGGAATATCTCCAATGAGGGAAATCAACACCCTCTTTGGACAGTCTGTTCCAGTGCTCAGTCACTGCACAGGGAGGAAGTTCCTCATGTTCAGGTGGAACTTCCTGGGCATCACTTTGTGCCCGTGGCCTCTTGTCCCATTACTGGGCACCCCCGAGCAGAACCTGGTCCATCCTGTGTCCCCTCCCTGCAGACACTGATGGATGAGGTCCCCTCTCAGTTGACTTTTCTTGAAATGGAACATGCCCAGCTCCCTCAGCCTTTCCTCATCAGAGAGATGCTCCAGTCCCTTCACCATCTTTGTCACTCTCCTCTGGACCTGCTTCAGGAGCTCCTTGTCTCTCTTGTACCCAGAAATGGTACAACCAGAAGGATTTTCCCAACCTAAATGATTCTGTGGATCTGTGATTTTCAAAATTCCCCATAATTTGAGGTGGATTGACCAGTTGTCAGAGATGTTGCTGAACCTCAGACTTCATGTTTCCATTGAGGGAAGCCTTTAATAGTCACAAAAATGTGTGTAAAGTACAGACCAAAGGTGTGGCAATGATGGGATCTCATTGAATTAACAGAGGCCTGTTTCCCACACACACACATCCTCTCAGTAGCTTATGTATTTGGGAAAATTTATGTATAGTATTATTTTGTTACAGAAGGAAGGCAGGATTGCATAGTTTTGTGATATTTTATTCTAATTATTGTGGCATCATTTGGCCACTTATCCAAGTGGACACATCCCTGAGAAACCTGCTCTAGTTAGACTAGACAATCTCTAGAGATGTCCGCCAGCCTCAGTGAGTCTGAGATTCACAGGGATGTTGACAGCATATTTAGGCATTGTGTCAATTCAATTTTTCTGTCTTCTCATCTTTCTCTGAATTCAAGACCTGCATTCCAAAGGCTTTATGGATGTACCCATTCCAGTTAAAATCATGCTGTAGCACATTTGCCTCCCTTCGAACCAAGTTAGGAATTGCACATGGAGCCTGCATGCCATATAGTTTTAATTAACCTAATTGATCCCAGTAGCTGTGCTGCCAGCCACCAAAGTGTTGATAGGACTTCTCCGGAAGCTCAGCCAGTCTGTCATCATCTGGTCTCAAAATGTGGTTCAGATGATCCTCCCCTCCCAGAACTGTAGGTTTTTATGAAGTCTGAAATTCAGACCAATGTGCAAATGGCTGAATTTGCTGTCATATTCTGCTTCCCAAGCTCTGCAAATAGGTGACTCACTGGAGTGTCCTGGGTGTCGTTCACATAAACGAGGTGGATCCTGTAAAGGCAGCATAAAATAAACCGTGTTTTCATTACTGGGAATCCATGGTCAGCAGAGAGTTCGGTTGGCCCTTCCGCAGGAGTTCGTGCTTCAGAAAAGATAAGTCAGAAATAAGCCTTTACAAAACTAAAAACTAAAAACTGGAGACGTGTTTTTTTTTTAGTTTCATACGAGGTTTGTTGTTCCTGGAGGCAAGATATGCCTGTTGCTTCCCTACAGCTCGATAACGTATCTTATGGACTGCATATTTCTTAATTTAGCACCGACTCCAAGTGTTCATAACAAAGTGGAGCAAGTCCTGGTAAACAGTGGTTTTATGGCTTCAAGGTTATTTTTGGAGATATTATTTTGGGGGTTAAATATTTCAGAACCAGTTAAGTTATCTGCTTGTCATTCCTTCCTAAACCAAACTAAAAGGCATTAACACTCGTACACTTTTCTGGGGCCTCAGACTTCTCTATCTGCCCTCCCCACAAAACTGGGGGAAATAATTAAAATAATAATAATTTTATCTTTAATATTAACAGTAGTAGAAATAATAATAGTAGCTATTATTATTCTAATAATTATTATTGATTCTGTCTGACATAATTTTTCTCTGTTGCACAACCAGCTTAATGTTGGGCCTCTACACACTACTAATGCCAAACCTGGGACTGGCAGAGGAGAATGCTCAGCATGGCATTTCCTGAACTTTAAGGTGCATTGTTTATCCTGCAAACTTCATCCAGAAACGTCCCCAGATGGTGCAGAGAGGAGTGTGCTGAACTGGGCCGGGCTGCAGGGCCACCCACCCACGTCTCACTCAGCAGGGACCCAGATGGCTGTAGCTGTGCCAGTTGACTCCTGTTGTAGGAAGGTCCTGCTGTGGCTCATTTACATCTTACATATGTTTTTAAGCATAATATCTGGGGGGATGCACTTACAGAGGATGCAGTCCAGTGCCTTGATTTGAATACACTGTTGTGTGGTCTCTGAGCAAGGCACGGCAATGGTTCTCTGGATCCTCATTATAGCCTCAGATTTTATAAATACAATGTTTTTGCCATCCTTTGTATGAATGAAAGTGTTTGCTTTTGTGAACTGTTCATCTTTCAGCTTGTAGGGAATACAAATTCAGAACAGGTCATATTTTGGGATCTTAATTCCTCCTGTTTGCAAAAAGAGATTTGTGCATTCTTTTTCCTATACTGAGAATTCCTGTCTTAAAGATGCAGCAAGATGGGAGGGTTTCTTGTATGGCAAGTCACTCAGAATCATAGAATCATGGAATGGTTTGAGTTGGAAGAGCTCTTAAGGACAAACCTCATTCCAATCCCCTGCCATGGGCAGGGACACCTTCCACTTCCCAGGTTGCTCCAAGCCCTGTCCAGCCTGGCCTTGAGCACTTCCAGGGATGGGGCAGCCACAGCTTCTCTGGGCAACCTGTGCCAGGGCTTCCCCACCCTCACAGGGAAGAATTCCTTCCTAATTCCTAATCTAAACCTGCCCTCTGTCAGTCATTGAAAAAAAAAGGAACTACAGTTCCAGGAGTTTCCATTAACAATCTGATTTGTTGACAAGTGGCTTGATATTTAAAGGAAGCCAGTGATAATTTATCATTTGATGAAAATGTTCATGATTAGCCACTCTGCTTTTTCAGAAAGCTCAACTTTATGTGCTAAAATAACATCTATAATCAAATAAATCATGGACTTCTATATGGTTAAACTAAACACGTTCAGATTTTCCAGAACAAGGGGATTGGAATTCATCTTGCCAAAAGCAGGCATGTAGGAGAGGGCACTTTCAGGGATGCATGTCCTTCCAAACAGCATATTTCTCAGCACTGACTGTAAGTGGAGGGAGGTGACAGCTCAGACTGAGATGTCTGTGGTCTAAATCAAAAAAGGGTAAGTGATATCAATGCACCTTAAATAAGTGGAAAATATTTTGGGTTGTCTTATTTTTATTCAATATAGAGGGTGATGTTAGAACTGTGAGGTCTTATTTTTAGGATTGTCAGATACAGTGCGTATTAGATTTGCTTTATTAAGCATAAAATATTAATTATTGTTATAATTTTTATATTTAGAATATTATTTTCCGATTTTTATTTCATATCTCAGTACCTGTCAGTCATCTTAAAAGTGGTTTTGATATCCATTATGGCTCTGAATTTCCTTACCAGTTTTATAATCACATTTATTAATTACATAAATATATTTTCTTTCTCAGTTGCAGCTATGAGAGATCTCACAGTAATATGTAAAAATACTTTAAAATTTAAGTTGATTTTTTTCTGGTTTTCTTTCCATCTCATGTTAATATTAACTATTTTTTAACTCTACATATATAGGATATTTTATGTTCCAAAGTGTTTTGTATGGATTTTTTTCTATGCAATGTTATTACATCCTAGCTGTTAAACAAGTTGTGTCAAGAATTAGATGGAAAAAGACATAAAAATTAGATAGAAAAATTAATATATTTAATAGGAAACAGATTCAGTGTTATGAATAGACAGATATTTGCTTGCAAGGCAAATACCCAAATCTAGAAAAATGAGGCACCCAGATGTTTAAAGAAATTGATGGATTTGAAAATTCATGATACTGTTGGAGATTCCTCTCATTTGTTGTCACATTTGTTAAAATGATGCCCCAAGGCCCTTAAGTGGAATCTGAAACGTCATTTTGCTGAGCAGGGTATGAATACAACTCTCATTTTAGATGTGTGAAGTGGATTAAAATGAGAAATATTTAGTTGGAGCTGCCAATGTCAGGGATGGAGAGGTGGGATGAGATGGAAGAGATGAGCGAGCAGTCCCAGGGCAGATGTGAGCACTAGTGATGTACATGTCATTGGCTCAAGCCAGCACAGAAACTACCTGAAAATAGATAAATAGAAGAAGGCTGAATTACTGTGGATCCCAGAGAAAGGGGCTGAAGATGCAGGTCCTTTAAAGACAAATCCTAAACGGATTGGGGGAGAGAATGAAGTCACAGCTGCTAAAAGAAGCTGGGGTTTTAAGGATGTAGAATCAGAGAATAATCTTGTGTGGGAAGGAACCCTTAAAGGTCATCTAGTCCAAACCCCCTGCAATGAGCAGGGACATGTTCAACTAGATCAAGTTGCTCTGAGCCCTTTCCAACCTGACCTTGGATATTTTCAGGAATGAGGCATCTACCACCTTTCTGGGCAACTGTGACATTGTTTAACCACCCTCTTTGTAAAAAACTTCTGCTTTATATCTAATCTAAATCAACCCTCTTTTAGTTTAAAAGCATTACCACTTGTCTTGTCACAGGAGGTCCTGCTAAAAAGTTTGTTCCCATGCATAACTGATGTGTCCAAGGCAGCTAAATAATGTGAATATGGCTTACTAAATATGCATCCATAACTCTTCCTTTTTGTTCACATAAGTATGACACTGTGTAATAGCTGTAAGACAATCCAGAGCATTTCCAGGGGATTATTGCACATCTCAGGTAGTTTAAGTCATCCAGCCTTTTGGCTTCATGCCTTAAAACACTACCAGAGACATGTTATAATCACCCAAAAATGCCCTGCCTCTTGTGAATTACAGCTTAACCCAAAATACTCAGTACTTTACACACATACCCAAAATAGACAATTTATCCAGGTATTGTGCATGTTTTAAAAAGTAAAATCTGTATATAAATGTCAATGTTCTTCCACAAGCTGAAGAGGCAACTTACCTACCCATCCAGAACAGGTCCAGAAAGTCCTTGCTAGTTTGCAATGTTGATTCCTTCTGTCTTTAATGATCTCATTGTCTGATTTTATTTGGCTTTTCTCTCTTTTCCCTTGTTTTTGGATTTGGGCGCTTTGTTGGATCCCTGAAGTGCCTCCTATGCTTTGTGACACTGAAATATGGGATGTGATTATAGCAAAGAAGTGTAAAGGATGTCACATATACAGCCTTTGAGACTGTACAGAAAAAAGGGAGGGGAGAATAAATAATGATTCTACCACCATCACTGTGGTGTTTCTCTAAGTTCCACTTCCCAGGAAGAGGTTTTCCTGTAACAGAACATGTAAGTGTCTCAAAGGCAGGTGCCAAGAGGATTGTGCCAAACTCTTTGTAGTGGTGCCCAGGACAGGACGAGGAGCAATGGCCATAAACTAAAGCACAGGAAGTTCCACCTCAACATGGGGAAGAATTTCTTCACACTAAGTGTGGCAGACCACTAGAACAGGCTGCTCAGGGAGATTGTGGATTCTCCCTCCGTGGAGGCATTCCAAACCCACTGGGATGCATTCCCACGTCACCTGTTCCAGGTGACCCTGCCTTGGCACAGGGGGTTTGGACTGGGAGATCTCCAGAGATCCCTTCCAACCCCAACAATTCTGTGATGCTTTTAAATGTCATTATTTATGTATTTTATTTTCTTCTCTTACATGAAAGATGAAATTGTAGATCCCTGTTTACCTTCTTACTGACTTTTGGTGCTATTCATCCCCTCTAAACTCTGCCATCCTGGGCTTTTCTCTGTCTCATCCTGATGAGCAGCTTTCTTAGCCCAGTGTTTTTATTGTTCCTGTCTTTATCAGCCCTATGATAGTTTGCTCTGAATCAAGCCAAGCATTCCCCACTAGACAGGCTGGAGGAGTAGCCAGCAGCCAGGCACACCTTCTGTTGTTTCTTTTTCCTCAGCTGCCTTGTTTTTGCCAGATAAAATTGCAAGCAAAGAGCAAATTACGGTGTTTTCTGATATTAACTGTAATATTATGTCTTCTGCCTTGTAGGCAGCGTAACCCAAGCTGGCAGCCTGCCCATCCTGAAGCACAAGGACACTGTTTTCCTGGGAGGCTGTGTCAGATAAAGCCCTTAGTTTTTCTGGAAGCAAAGGCTATTTTTTCCCCCTCGTTAGTTAAACAAGACCTTATCAGCACAGAAACACAGCCTGCATGGCAACACAATGGTACCTGTTTTGCCTCATACTTGACTTCCTCACCAAAGCATATTTCTTGTGTGGGAATTAAAATAATGGCTTTTAAGGTAGAAAGTCTGCTGGCTCACACTGGGATTATTAACTACTCAATTAGGACACTTCTCCAGCTATCTGGGCTGAGGTTTTCAGAGGAGCCAAGGGAATTGACTGCATAAAGCTGTGTCTGCACCAGGGGATTAACTGTGTCTGTGCTCCCTGACACTGAGGCTATAATGAGCATGGGATGGCCCATGCCCATGTTACTCAGTTTTTCTGTTCTCCAGAATAGGGTGACCACCTCCAAACTCTCTCCTGAGAAGGGTTTCTGGCCTCCATATACCTCAGAGCTGTGTCCTGGCACTGGGGAATGTTATTTGCCCTATGCCAAAAGCATTCCTCGGGCTGGTCAGATGATTTTAGTGTAAAGGGTTTTTTCGAGAGTCCAGGAATGTTCCCTGGGAATGTTTGAACTTGAGGTCAAGTCTTAATTGACTGCCCTAAAATGTTGACTGCCCTAAAACTGAAGTCTTAAGCCCTGACCCTCAAAGCAGCCACAAGACATGGTTTCATGGTTTTACCACGTGCTGTTTGAGCTGTAAAAAAGGTGCCTTCTGCTCAGGGACTTTATGTGGTGGATTCTGTTTTATAATTAAGTCACTCTTAACTACTGAAACATAAAAAATTCAGTCATCCTAAGAACTGCACAGCTCTGGCCTGTTAGATCCCCTTTGACAGCATTCAGTATATCATCCATCCTTTTATATAGAATCATAGAATTGTTAAGGTAGAAAAAGACCTTTAAGATCATCAAGTCCAACCATCTACCCAGCCCCACCACCATGTTCACCATAAAACCATGTCCTCAAGTGCCATAGCCGCACATTTTTTTGAAGACTTCCAGGGATGGTGTCACCACCACTTCCCTGGGCGGCCCCTTCCAATGCTTTGCAACCCTTTCTGCGAAGCAATTTTTCCTAATATCTAATCTAAACCTCCCCTTGGTGCAACTTGAGGCCATTTCCAGAGGAGGCTTATTAACAATATCAAAAAGAATATCTAGTCTATCATTTTGTAACATCAGCAGTAAGGTGGCCCTGGTTTCCTAAGTGTTGCAGACATCACTGCTGCTCAGCTCAGGGTTGTCTGAACTGCAGATGTTGATGATAACGTTGTCAGCAACCAGAATACAATCTTTTTTTGCCATTTTGCTTTCCTGTAAGAACATCACTCGTCTTCTTTAATGTCATTAAAGACCAGGATGGATGGGGTCCTGAGCAACCTGTTCTAGTGGAAGGTGTCCCTGCTCATGGCAGGGGAGTTGGAACTGGATGGTCTTTAAGGTCCCTTCCAACCCAAACCATTCTGTGATTCCGTGACTGGGGAGATTGATGTCAAACCATGCTTTGAGGCCCTCTGATCAAACACTGTGTGGCTGCAGCTGGTATTCTTGTGTATCCTGATGTGGTCTGTATGTTTGTTATATGTTCCTGATGGTCAGAGACCTGCTCCAAAGCTTCTTTTCGGTTTTGGTTCAGGCCCTGGATATCTCTTGTGTAGATTGGTTATGTTTTCACACAATCCTTCTGTGTTTTATATACCCATAACGAAGTCACAGCACTTGCTGTTTGACATCAAAGCCTGTCGCCATGAGAATGGGGGTAATCTAGCAAATAATGACCACATTGTGTGTGTAAGCAGGGGAAAGAGAAGACAAGTTATAAAGCAGAACCTTTTTCATTTACACAGCAATGTTTTAATAACCAGCAGATTTTGGGAAAAGGGCTGGAAAAATAGTAAAAAAGATAAATGTACTTATGTTTCAATGCTGAGATTTTTTTAACAAGTACAAAAGTTCACTTCTACATATTAAATAAAAAAATACCCTTGGATTTTTGGGCAGGATCCTGAGAGAGCTATTGGCATTCCCAATCAATGCTTGTCAGGATATTTTCTTTTTTCCTTCCTCCCCCCTCCCCAATCCTTCTATGGTACTATTAATGCAAACCTCCTTAGCTGCACACTTGAAGCTGCCCAGTGTGATAGCTTTACCACAAAGGGCCTCTGTGTATTCCAGGAGTCAGGATATAGCGCTCTTCTGACAGAAAATGCCCTGTAATGAAGGTGAAGCTCAGACATTATTTATTCCAAATACAGGATCTTTCCATCTGCAAGTTTATAGAGGCTGAGAAATTGTTGAATTTGGAGATTTGCAAATAGAAATTACAAGCTCGCCTCTGAAAATACTCCCTCCTGGAAAACAAGTCCTATTCCCTCTTGTGAGCATTATCCTTATGCAGCATTAGATTGGTACAAAGGAATTTTGAAGGTGGACGGTTTTCCTCATAAAGACACGGCACCACCCACTCCTGGAACGGAGCAACCGATCCCGAGCTCCGGAACCTGGAGAGAACAGACCGTCACTTGTGTTGAATTACGTGGAATATTTTCTGTGTGTTTCTTAACCAGGTCCACTTTTCAAGCTGCAGCAGGTTAAAGTTAGAGCTGTGCAAATTTTGAGAAGCCTACGTCCAAATTAAGGCTGGCTCATTTCCAGGAATGACTGGAGCTGGCAAATTTAAATCATTTTCAAGTCGGAGCTGGCTTTTTTCTGGGTTTTATGTCATCACTTATGAGTTAAAACTGAGGAAAAACCTGGTTGTGACTGATTTAACCTCTTTTTGCCTCCTGCCTTGGTCTAGAGTATTTTTTCTGTATGTGTGACTTGTTTGTTGAGAACTAACCACTGATGGGATTATACAGTGTGTCGAGTCTCTGGAATTGCCCATCTAATAAAGCAGGGGATTTTAAAGCTTTTATTTTAAACCTTTATAGAGCATCAGTTGCTGACGTATCTGGAGGAAAGTGGGTTTTAGAACATTTTCTTTAAAGTAAATTATTTTTCCACACTATATTTTTGTGCAATTCAGATATTAACTGACAATTTTTAAATTAACTGGCATTACCAACACCTTGGGACGTGGCACACTTCTGCTTCAATAATGAATTAAAAGTTTCTTAGCACATAGTTTTTCTGAAGTATTCCTGTGGTGGTGGGATAATTTATATACATGAGCTTGTGGATGAAATCACTCTGAAGCTCTCAGTGCCTAACTTTGTCCCTGCCCATGGCAGGGTGATTGGAACTAGATGGTCTTTAAAGTCCCTTCCAACCCAAACCATTCTGTGATTTATGGATGGTTATGAATGTGGATGGTTATTCTGAAGAGATCTGAGAAGCTCTGGAGAAGGTCCTGTGATCATATCATGGGAATCTGAGGAAACAGTTTACTTCAGTAAAATACAGGTGCCTCGTTAGGACTTGACCTTTTGAAGAGCTGTCCAAACATTTACTCACTCTCACAACACCCTCATGAAGTAGAGGATAAATATTATCTCAATTTTATGGACAAAAAGGTGAGCACCAAGAGAGTCTGGATTAAAACTGAGGAATTTGTGGCATGCAGATGCTTGCTTAATCCATTAGACCATGGTGTTTGGTTTGTCAATAGTCCTGTGCTTTATAAATTAGACAAAACCTTTAAAATACCATTTATTTAGATAGGCAGGAGTTCATTTCTCCCTGCGTAAAATGGAGATGAAACCACTTCACATCATCATCATCATCATCATCATCAAAGCCAAACTAAGTGATTTTTTTCCATATTTGTCTTAAAATGAGGATTGCTCTTGAAAATGGTAGTGTATAAAATAAACCTTTTTCTGGAGAAAGGAGTGGCTCAGAGAAAAAGGTGGTATTTCCATGTTAAATTAAGTAGATCTTAATTGAGGATCTACTTAAATTAATCTTAACCTTCATTTATCAGAGCACACTGTCAGGGAAGCAATTTAATTATCTTGGTGAACAGTGCTATCATGTTTGCATACAGTGGTTTATAAACATTTGGTTTATGCAGAATAGGATTTATAAAGCATTTCTATAATTTACACCAAGTTCTTGTGATATTTTCTGTTACCCATCAGTTGAAACAAGGCTGAAAAGCACTGTAGAAATGACAAAGACTGCCATCATCATCCCTCCCAAAGTGCAGTGGAACTGAAATGATACAGGACAAGAGGGCAAATGTTGAGAACTGGAAAAACAGAGCAGCATGAAATGTCAAACCACATTTTTAAGGCGCTTTTTACTATATTTCCATAAATGCATGAGGGAATTATGTTGCAAATACTTGAAACTGTTTATTTTCATTTTTGGCTTGATTTTCTAACATTGAAAAAACCATGTCTAATGATCTTGAGTATTCTTAAAGAAAAAAAATTATATTTTACATAATGGTTTGCATGTGTGAGTTCCCTCTGGCAGGAGGGCTGTAATTAGCCTGTCGTCCCTCAGAGAAGAGACTATCTGTCTTAAAGATGCAACAGTGAGTCTTGGCTGCTAGAGCCAGGAGCAGAACATTGTGATTTTGTTAAAAGATGAACATTATCCCTTTTCCTTTGTTCATCTTGCTCCTCTTCCTGCTTCTTTGGCTCCAAGCTAGCCTGGAGAAGCAAAGGACAGCTGGGCACAGTTTTCTTCCTTCCCCATTCAGCAAGGCATGGAGAAAGATCTTGGCTTCTTGACATCAGTAACTTTGCTTCAACTCAACGTGGAGCTGTTTGGGCAGCCTTTCAAAAATAGAAAGGTATGATAAAAGGGGACTGAACTTCCTGTTTTACCCATAAAGTAGCAGATTCAGCTAAGGCACACTTTCCTTTGGGATTGTTCATGTACTGCCTGGGAGAGTCATAGAATCATTAAGGTTGGAAAAAATCACTAAGATCATCAATTCCGGCCATTAACCCAGCACTGCCAATCCACCACTGAACCATGTCCCCAAGTGCCACATCCACACATCTTTTACATCCTTCCAGGGATGGTGATTCCACCACAGTCCTGGGCAGCCTGTTCCAGAGCTTAACAGCCCTTTCTGTAAAGAATGTTTTCCTAATGTCTAATTTTAACCTCCCCTGGTGCAACTTGAGGCCGTTTCCTCTTATTCTGTAACTTGTTACCTGGGAGAAGAGACTGACCCCCACCTGGCTACAATCTCCTTTCAAGCAGTTGTAGAGAGCAGTAAGGTCCCCCCCAAGCCTCCTTTTCTCCAGGCTGAGCCCCCTCAGCTTCCTTAACTGCTCCTCATCAGACTTGTGCTCCAGCCCCTTCACTAGTGAGTTGAGGATGTGGAATATTGTTCCTTTGCACAGCGTTATTGTAGCTATTAAAAGACAATCAGCCAGAACAGGGTGGTGGCAGACAGTGTTCTGTGTTTCAGCCTTTTGCGGTCTCATTACTAAAGGAGAGTAATTTTGGTAGAAAGACTTTGCTGCTTTTGGGTATCCATGTGTGTCCTTGATCAGAGGAGGGGGAAAGAGAGAAGGAAAACTCAAAACCACCACAGAGTCAGGAAAAATGTAACTGGTTTGAGCTGGCATGGATGTGCTGGTGTGTGTTAACTGTTGATATTATCATGCCTGAGGTTTCATTTCCAGCATCGACAAAGAAAGCTGTAATGCAGGAGATGATCACATATGGATGGCATCCTTCCAGGATGATGGGAATGGCCAACATTGGCAGGGGCTGGGTAAGAAGGTGAGGTTTCCAGTGGGAACCAAAGTATATTGGATTTCATTTTGGAGACTGTCATTACGTGTGCCAGTCCATCAGAGAATGTGTTGATGTGCTGGGGAAAACTAAGTGCCGTGGCAAGGACATTTCTCCACAGCTAATGATCTGTGCACCAGGTTCCTTGAATGTACCCTTTGTCAAATTCTTTGACTTGTGCCATATCCAGTTATTCTTGAGCTTTCTTCGTAATCCTTCTGCTGTTGCTGTCCTTCTGCCCCTCTTCTATTTTGTGAAATTAGCCTGAACAGTATAATTTTCTTTTCTTATGCCTTGCAACCTTTCCCTCTCCACCCCTCTGCTTTCCTGATACTTTCCTTTGCCAAATAGTCAGAGATTTTGCTCAGTTCTGAGTTCCTATGTAAGCTATAATTTTATTCTATTATGAGTGAGCACTGCTACTGCAGGCCTGGAACTGATTACTGTTTGCATATATCCAGCATCAGCAGCCAAAGAGTCAAAGACCAGAGAGATTTCTCTGAACCTTACAAGGATTTCAAAATCACCTTGTTTTTCCTTTTCAGATTCCCCCTTTTGTTGGGAATTTCTTTTTCCTTTCAGCTGTATCTGGAATTCCAAGGCCAAGTCTATATTTCAAAAAGTTGTTGTATATATTCTTTGCCTTCACAAACAATCCAAAACCTAAAATCTCATTTTAAATTAGCACCTACTTCCTGTCTTGGAGATCCAAAAAAAGTCCTTGATTAGATCGGCATGAACTCTGTTTGTGCTTTTCTGCAGTGAATTTCAGTCTTAGGGCTTGACAGACCTTTGCTGGGAGGCTGAGAGCAAAGCTCTCGTGTGTTTTTTTGTTGGTACTTGGCCCTGGCTGAAACAAATGCTTTTATTGTTTTTGGAATTTTTCAGTGCTTTATTTCTTCATCCCAGAAAGGAGAAATCCCAAAAATCAACCAATAAATAAATAATTTAGAAGGTTACAAATATTAGAAGCAAAAAGAGGATTTTTGGTTTTAAATAGAAAAGCTTACGGAAGGTTTTGGTCTTCTGAAAATGCAAGTTGAAATTTCTGGGAGTTGTTTTTTCCCTGTTTAAAAGTTGTATGTTCTGAAAAGATGAGATAATTAGAAACTGTTATATAGAAGAGGTCCTACTGGCCAATCTGATACCTCTTCTGCTTTTCAACTCCTGAAAAGGAACATTTACAGGAATTTTGATTTGAAAACCATGGTGAACTAAGACTTTGCTGTCCCAATCACTTCCCTAAAGAGCTCCATAATAAATCTTGATTTACCATAATCACTCATGCATTGACCTTTTTAGTCAAGTTTAGGAAGTTTCCTCAACAAAAATAAAAGATATTCTAAAGTGACCATGAATCTTACCATCTTCTTGCTGCTTTTTGGTCATTTCTTGGTAAGTTCTACCCCACACAGAAACACTTATTGCTGAGAATGGCACTGCTGGTCTGGCAGCCACAAAAAACACAACTTCCTTAAGTGGCCTTGTGTGGAATTACATGTCTCATTTTAAGTCTCCTTCAGCATAAAATGCTTAATTGGCCTGTATCTTGGGGCTGGGTAAATGGTTGCAAGTTCTGAAGATATGTTCCTATTCCTCTTTCCCTTGGCCGTATATTGAAGGTCACTGACTGGAAACAAAAGGTTAAATCAACTATCCAGATTGTCTCTAAAATTTGTGCAATAGCCATTTCTGAACTGTGAATTCTGTTGTTTATTAGGTCGGATTTGTTGCCCTTTTTCTGTGTCAGTGTCTCCCCTTGTCTAGAACCCTTTTGTTTCTGAATTAATCTTTTCAGGGTGAGCCAGGTGAATTAAGCTACAATATTAGTTATTTCCCAAACATAAGGATACCACTCTAAAAAGGGAACTCTCTTGGCTGTAGTACCTTCTGATCACTGCCATTGTTCCTCAGATTAGGGATTAATACCCAGCTATTGTTCAACTAAATTAATTCGTCCTATTATTCCTCCTATAATTAACTCCTTCCTCTGTTGTTCTGAAATTATTTGCCAAATCTTGATTTTCTATTCTCTGCTGCTGGCACAAGGTTCCTTAAAGCTGGGGGGAACTAGGCTAAGACTGCTGTAGGAATTTTGGGAATTAGGCTGTGACTAGTGGAAGGTGTCCCTGCCCATGGCAGACGGGTTGGAAACAGATGATCTTTAAGGTCCCTTCCAATCCAAACTATGCTATGATTCAATGATTCTGTGCTTTTGCAAGCAGTTCAAATAGGAGCAGATGTGTAGAAGGCAAGTATTTGGTGCTGACCTGACCTGCACACGATGAGTGTTTCAGAGGGGTTTGCTTTCTCTCCAGCACCAGGCCAAGTCTGGCCCTGTTTGAACGCCTGTTAGTGGTTGCAGTGCATCTTTTGATTTGGTTTTATCCAAAAAGAGACCAGTCAATGTTCTATGAAATCATGCCATGGTGCAAACTGATGTGCAGTAAGTGTGGATAAGTGGGAGATTTGTTTCAAACCCCACCCCTGATCCAAACTAAAACGCTTCCATTGATGTACCTTTTCGTACCTGAACTCAGACATCTCAGTAAATCCAATTATCTGGATCAGCTGGTACTTAAATTATTTCTGTGCATGTGGCCAAAAGGCTTCTTAACATCCCACTTGGACATATTGTTTTCACATTAATGGCACAGTTATTGTGGAGACAGTTGCAATTGGTGTTCTTGTAACTTGTATTTATGTAGTAAAGTAATACCAGAGAAATTCAACATAAAAATGAGGCACAAGGCAATTAACAGTGGAACAAAGTACCAAGTGAAGTTCTGCATTGTCTAGTTCTTGATGACTCCAAGCGGAGCTCAAATGAATTTCTGGAAAATGTGCTTTTGTTAAACTGGTTACTGGCCCAAATTAAGGGCAACTGGCTGAAATTCTGTGGTCTGTGGTATGCACGAGGTCAGACTAGATGATCTAATTTTCCCTCCTGACTTTAAACTGTATGAACTGAATGCGAGCAATTCCCCTTGTTACGGGACACTTTTGGCCTTCGAAATCTGCAGGATCGAGCTGTCAGTTACCAGTAAAGAACATTTGCTATTCTGCCATCAAATTAAGAAATTAATTTTAGGATTTCATGTTGTTGTATCCTCCTTTATGATGTGTATAAGCAAAAAAAATTAATCTCCACCACCTATAGCATGATTTAGATTAGGCCAAACTGTGTATTGTAAACTTAGCCCTTGGTATTGCTTATCACAGCTGAGATTCAAAATCAGAGCTGAAATAGGACTTTGTTTCAGAGCTCCAGTGCCAGGAAGGTTAACGGGTTATTGACAGCTTTAGGAATGAAATGTCAGGGAGGAAATTAGAGCAAACATGGATCATGAGCCAGCACACAGCATGGCTGGTTTTAATAGAAGCGGCAGATCTTCTGTAGTAACGCCTCCATTAATAGAGCCGTTATCTGCTTCCAGATGGCCTGATCACAAACACACAGAGCCTGTGCAGGGACCTATAATTTATCCTGATCCCTTCCTCCTCTGGATTCTCCCAGAAGGAAGGCAAGTGGTACCACAGCCATCCCCAACTGTTTTGTTTTTTGTTTTTCTGTTTGTTTTTTTTTTTGCCAGGAAATGTGGGGTGTGGGCAGGATTACATCTGGGGGTGAGTGGAGCCCACCAACAGAGACTGCTTCGAGTCTTGATGGCACGGGAGCATCCACTGAGCCACTTCCTGCTCACTTCACTGTTCCACTTGGACTGGGCTGGTCCACACCCCATATTAGAAGACAGATTGCAGCTTCTCTGCACCCCTTTTAAGTCCTCAATCTGACTCTTCATTTTTTCTTTTTTTTTTCTTTAAAAATGAACAGGCAACCTGCACTAGTAGAAGGTGTCCCTGACCATGGCAAGGGGGTTGGATATGTGTGATCTTTAAGGTCCCTTCCAACCCAAACCACTCTGGGATTCCAGGATTGAAGTTTCACTCAACCACTGCAAAATCATCATTACAGATAAAAACCTGGAAAACTAAGAAATGGGAGATATTTCTAACTGTATTCTTGACAAAGCATATTCCTTGAAAAAAATTGGTAAACTGCTCTAGTCTTCACAGTAAGTAAGAGTGTGAATACAGTTGAGAAGTAGTTAAGTAAGGGGTGCCTCCTAAAGAGGAAAACTGCAGCAAAAATATTTTTTTCTCTTCCTGTGTGCTAATATAAAGATGCAGCACTGTGAAAAAGCATGTCTCAAAATATACTGAAATGATATGAGGTTCTTTTCAGAAAACTCAGATCTTAATGTTTCTCGGAAGTCGGAGATACAGTTGGCGATTCCAAAAAATTTCCTATTTGCAAAATGCATTCAGAAGTTTTTCTCTTCTCAGTTTAGATCCCTGGGTTACCTCAGCAAGAGCATATGTGAAAAAAGGTATCTACTGTTGGCTAAAAAAGGACCAGCATGCATTACCAGTGCATTTCTTTGCCATATCTGCTTTACATTTTGGAGGAAGAAGTGAGAAAAGAAAGAAGGATCCAGTTTCTGCTGAGCTCTGTTTGGTTTTGAACTGTTTAGGTAATCCCAAAAGCCAATTTTGGTGCCTTAAATTTTGCTTTCGTCAAGAAGATAGTAATTAAAAATAGTTGGCTGAATTTTGGTTAGTGGAGCAGCAGGTCTCTTCATATTTCTTTTTGGGGTTTTTTTGGAGGGTGGGTATTTGTAAGTAAACACCCATGATTTATAGAATATTTTGTTTCAATTATTTTGACTTTGCCTTTCACCTCTTTGACCTAGAAAATCTAGAGTGCTTTAATAACCAGTATCCTTGTTAGAAACTTATTATGTGACTCTTTTTGGAACAGGAAGCCGAGTATGTGGCATAGCATAAGGAATTTCAATATAATTTGTTTAGAGAGGCTGTTGCTTGACAAACCTTTTCTGAACAGGCTACATGGTAACCAAGAAATTGAAGTCTTGGGACTGGGATGGATAAAAGACAATAGATGCTTTCACTTCTGGTGCCTGTTCAAGTCCAAACTGTCAAAGACTGAAAATTGTTCCCTTTTCAGACTGGGCATTTGGCCCGTGAGTAAGTATTTGGTTGACTCTACCTGGTGCCTGATAAAATTTGCCCACAAGACAAAAATGCCACCCCATTTGGGAACCTGGCCACTCGTTTCAAAAGCCAAAGCTGAATCAGCAGCTATCTTTGCTATATTTTCTTCCAGATCAGGACCAAGATGTTTTATTGTGTCTATTTATTTATTTATGTTTTGTTGTCCCCTGTTTTGATGTCTGTAACACCTGTTAGAAATACTAAAGGGAACACAGCAAAAAAAGGGTGGTTTCCTTGAGAATGAATTTGATCACCCTACAGAGAGCCAGGATCAATGATTCAGCTCATAAACAGCACCCCTTGAGGAATAAATATCACCCCAAAACACACTCTGCTGCACAATATCTCTTCATTTGCTGAGAGCTCTGGGAGACTCAGTCATACATTTTCAGTTGAGTCTTGCCCAGCTAAAGACAAGTGGAGGAGATACACAGCAGTTAAGTGACAGCAAGTTATCAAGGATAAATAGAAGTTTGCTAGTAATGATGGCTTGTGAGCTCGTCCGGTCTTGGAGCACAGCGAACCTTGGGGCCACCATTTCTGGGACAGAAGTCCCAGCCTTTCACAAGGGGAACATTCCCACAAAGGTGAAGTGGTTTTGAGCAATTGGAATGGACACGGCACCAGCTTCTCTTTGACACGAAGGTGGTGAGGGGCCTATTTTTTAGCCTCTCCCTCTTCCTTTCTTTTCCTTAAGTAAACTGAATAATTACAGACAACCCCCCTCCCCCCCAAAAAAAAAAAAAAATTAGAGAAAACTAAATACTTCATTTATATTTAATATCCAAGATGGGACTTAAGTTTGTTGGAAGTACTCAAGCTCTCTTAAGCTTTTGAGGGCTCTGTTGTGCCCTGTGTGCCAACTGCTGGCTGCTCCAGATTGGTGTTTATGGTTCTCCTGCTCCAATTCACAAAGACTGAACTTCTCTCTTGCATGGCCAGTGCCCACTATGGTATTGCCAAACTTTCCTTCTGTCCTACAGCTATCATAACCAGTAAATACAGTTTCCTACAGTTTCTACAACAACAGGAAATATAGTTATAGAGCCCAAAGCTGGGTGGGAGAGGATAAATAAATTTTGGTTGGAATTATATCAAGACAGAGAAGCCCTTTGCTTCTTTGCAGAGGAGATGATGTCAGTAAGAGACAAGAACCTGCAGAAGTAAGGTTGGAAAGAAAAACAGCAGAGACAAAAAGTGGACAAAAATGAGTGAAAATGCTGGCTTGTGTAAAGAATGGAGTGTGCGCTGGGAAGCAAGGGGTGGATAAGCTGAACTGAAGGGCAAAGACAGATAAATAGAAGGAAAGATTTAATTAAAGTTATACATAATAGAATTGGTAATAAAGAATTAGGGAAAAATGTTATTATGAGGAGCAGAAAAAGGTGATCAGGAAAATATTTTGAGAGAAGAAAATGAAAATATTTTGGGTTTTTAGGGAATTTCTTGAATTTTCTAAGAAACGAGTCAATGGTGGTGCATATTTTAGAAAGCTGAGAGGGAAGTAATAATGAAAAAGTGAAGAAGAAAAGTTTAAGTAGGTATTGTTTAAGGTTTATTTCTGAGTCTACATGACATTTTAGCCACATAGCTCCTGGTGAAATGACCGTGAGTGCAATAGCTAAGATCAGTGGCTGGCTTTCCAAATCTCAACATTAGGGTATATTTTGTAGAAATCTTAGAAGTTACTATTATGCAATAAGATATAATAACTAATGGTAAAATTTACCAACTAGTATGAATATATACTGCTAATATTGGCTGGCATAAGGAAAAAACAGTCCAGTTAAATTAAATACAGATTAGCACAGACAGTTCCATGCCTTGTCTAATACCAAAAGCACAGGAAAATAGGCAAAAAGGATTTTTTTTTTTTTTAATCACAAACTCCATGTATGTTTTGGTTCTTTTTTATTTTGAAATTTACTGTTTTTGTGAGAAGATAATTGTGTGTTTTTGGAAAGGAGTGATAGAGAGAAGGAAACTCTTAGGGACTCCTAGAAAGTCACACCTGTATTCAAGTACTCAAGACCTGAGTGTTAGAATAGGTCCGGCATCCAAAAAAACATTGAGGTTTATGAAAGGAGAAAATATCACCTAGGATGATGAACTTTGGAACCAGACTTTAGGCGTGACGAAATGGTGTTTTAGAGCTCTAAGATCTTCTGAAGATTCCTTTACAGATGCTGAACATTTGGAAACACAGCTCTGCTCTCTTAGAAGTCCAGCTGTGCTTATAAGTCCATTTTAATTATGGCTGTTATTATCTAATGATAGAAACTTGACAAAATACAGGGCAATAGATCAATTCTCCACCCAAAGGCTGTCTGTTACCAAGATGTACCTGTGAATTTACCTGTATATATATGTCCCAGTGTCTAAAAAATAGGCCCTGCTGAGGTGCCTCAGATTCTTCCTCCCTGAAAATCATGATCTTGTGCTAGAAAAAATTATCTTTCCAACCTGTGAGGATTAGAGGGAGAAGGTGCTGAACCCACCAGCTGAGGCAGCATGATGATCTGCAGTAATCTCTACTGGTTTAATCTATCTTTTCCATTTCATCATTTTAGCATCTGAATCCTTGTCTACTTCTCTTGCCCACCTACCCCAGGGTATTTGTGCCATACACTGGTAAAAAAGGAAGCTGAAGAGTCAAAACCCTCCCCATTAATGGACTGCAGTCAGTGGTGTGTATTCCTGCCCTGACAATGAAAATCAGGTTCTTCATGGGCAGAACGTGCTGATGGAGACTTCTGTGCAGTATCATTTACAGCCTTTGTAGATGCCTGGTACGATGTGAGAACACTGATGAGTGGAAGGGGGAAGGGACCAACCTTTCACATACCATATGGAAAACATCTGTAACGGGCAGCATAGCTCTCTCTAAAGAAATGTGTTGCCATTTCATAGATTCTTCAAAGTGTTACGTAGACAAAAGGTATCAACTTGAATTTTTTACCAGGGTTGACTGTCTTGGCCTCTGGAGCCAGGCATTTACTGTAATACCAAAGTATTCTTTTAAATGAGACAGGCAGTAATGTTTTAAACTGTCTCACCCAAAAAGAATGCAACATCTACTGGAAAAGTATAGAGTAGTCAAAGTGCTCCAAAAATAAAGCAAAAGGAACAATATCATGCCCTTTTATTGTGGCCCCTTAACTCTGGTCCTCTGAGAGCAGCACTGACTGATGTCAGTGATGCAACCTAAAAATTAACGTCAATTACCCAAAACAAAATGCACACAAGCAACGGGTCTGATTTCAGTCCACAAAAGCCAGGAAATTCAGAGCTACTGGAGAGACAAAAACCTGGATTTCACATTCCCATTTTACGAACAGCCATTCTGCTGGGGGGAAGAGGAGAAACAAAGGAAAAGGGAGTTACACCGTCACAATAAATAACGTGATGGAGACAACATGCTCTCTCTTTGCTGAAGCCCGGATCCACTGGGTCCTATTAGCTTTAAGTCCAAGAACTGCAATGTGTTCTAGGTTTGGGGCTCAGTTACCCCCCCCCCCCCACACACACCTTTCTTCTTTTTTAAATATAACCCTTCTATTGTTTTAGTAACAATAACATTTAATGAGACCAAACTAACTCTTCATTTACAGAAGTTATTTACTGTTCTTGCATTTCCAGCCACCGGATGTGGGGGTGTTGCTGTCACCATAATTAGCCCGCGTTATCTATTGATGTAATAATTGTGCATCCAAACAGGATCGACCCCGCACCCTCTGATAAATGAACATGCAGTAATCGAGATGTTCTGGTGTCAGCATGCACACAAATCAAAATGTTCTAACATCAAAGAAGTGCATATGAAAAAAACTTCCATACAGGATTTAAATATTCCTCAATGTTATTAAAAAAATATGGGCTATGATATGAAAAGCCCATGGTGGGGTTACAAGCGGGTAATCCATCTCCCTGTTCCTAAACCCGTGTTTAGTGACTGAACAATGGCAATCAGCCAGAAGAATCTCATGGCCTGGCCAGTTTGTTTTCAGACAAGTATCACTTTTAGAGATGTGCATATAAATGTGTGTCTGCTGTTTAACTGGATACAAAAAGATGAGATGTGATGAAGGGAAAGAGGGAGTTTGATGTAATGGGTCAGACCACTGAGATGTTGTAAAAGGCATTGGTCTGTCCTTGCATTTCAAAGTAAGTTCCATTTAAGTAACATGTGCCATAGCAAGTGACATGTGAAAATGAGTTTATGGAGGGGGAGTATGGCTTGAAAGTTCAGATGAGTTATTTCATTTTCTTTGCAAAATAAATATTATTTTCTCACACACATGCCCCCCAACCAATCAATCAGAAACTACCAAAAGGAATTTTTAGTCAGTTCTAGGAATTACATTTTGGAATTCTGCTATTCTCAGCAACCATCCAGTGTCTCTTGGATGACCCATTTGGCCATGATGTTGGGAAGGTAAGGAATAGATGGACAGAAAGACATTTAGAAAGATTACAGGTAACTTGAGCTGCACATTAGAGAGACCAGAAGTCCATCTCACCTTGTGAACCAGCTTTTCCAACATATGAATGTGGATGTAATGTATCTAAAAAGTCTAATGTAACACAAAGTCTGGCCTTCCTTGGGATCCCAAGTTTCTTGGTGCATCCTTGCAGCTCATAACTTACCAGCAGCTCTTTGAAAGTGCAAACAGGGCTCTTTGCAGGCTGTCTGATGCAGGAACGTGTGAGGCTTTGAGCAGACTTTGCACTCTGGCCAATGTGCCGCTAGAACAGTTGGTGCTTGTCAGACCCTCTCTGACATGAAGGAGTTTGTCTGTTGTGCAGGTAGAGGCTGCTGGGGATAGACCTGGGGCAGCAGGACTAGTCCCTGCAGCAAGTGGTGGTCAGGAGGAGCCCTGCCCTCTTCACATGTCCCCAATTGCTCCTTTACAAATGAAGCCACCCCCAAGTCAAGCTCTTCATGTGCTCACCGTGTTTCGGCGTTGAGATCTAACTGCAGGCTGTCAGGAGACAGTGGGCAGGGCCACTGTCACCCTGACCCAGTCAGGATCTGTGATTTTTCACAGATCATGGAATCATTCAGGTTGGGAAAGCCCTCTGAGACCATCGAGTCTGACAGTTAGCCCGGCACTGCCAAGCCTACCACTAAACCACATCCTCAGGTGCCACATCTACGTGTTGACCAGTTTGTTCTTGTTATCCATTTTTTTCTTCTCTTACTTGCTTTGCATATACTGAAGAAATCTGTCATTCATTCTCCTTTCTTTTCCACATCCTCATGCTTAGATCTGGCTTTGATGGGATAAATGTGTCATTATTTTGCCCAATACTTAAATTAATTGTGACTTAAGGAGAAGCATCCTTCTGAGATTATCACCAGTTACTAGTGAAGTGTTAACTGTTCAAAAGAATCAACTGCTCTGCTTTATATTTTTTACAGGCACATCTTTGCATAAGGAATAGGACATCCTGCATGTAATTAAAGAATAAACTTTGATTCCTGAATTATAAATGCTTTCCATCATCAAAAATCAAGTACCTGTATCAATACATGACTGGATTAAAGCTCAAATTAAGGATGGAGCTTTGTTTTGATGGATAAGGGTATTTGACTTTCATACTTAGTGGACCATTTTTTAAGTTTGGATTTGATCCTGATTTTCAGAAGTTCAGGAGGGACCAGGAAATGTATTTTGATTTGGGGCTATTTCTAATATAAATGTCATAAAACCCGGTAGTGTATAATAATTTATTCTGCTGCTAAAATATTGGTTTAACTGGTTAAACTGCCTCAGCACTTGGATTTTTTCTCCAGCCTGTTGAAGAAATACATGTGAAAGATCGATTGGATTCCATTCTGCAGTCTAATCCTAGGTAATTTATTCAGTTTTACCTGAGAGAAAGGTCTAAATATATGTTCTTCTGGTTTTAATCAGTCCAACTACAATTGACTCAACTTTTGCCTGAATAAGGAGAAGTAAAAACTGAGCAACAGCCTCAAGATTTGGCTCTTATTCATTAACCTCAGGGCAGGCTTCATTTTGTATGATTTTTAAGCTATTAAAATGTTGGTTGGCTTCCATTTGAGCTCAAATTCCTAATATCACCAAATAATTATGTGTAGATGATGAAATGAAAAAACAGGCATGGAGTCTCCAAACGCGCGTTTCAGTCTGGGTGGCTGAAATGGCTCATAACATCCAATGCATGAAAATGGGGTGGATTGAATAAATTAGCAGAATCACAAAAGGAAACCACTATAGGAAATAGTTTTACACGTGTAATCACTGAAATACTCTAGTGAATGTGTCAATCTGTACTAAATAAATATATTTGTTTATAGACATGTTCTGTATTAGCTTCCACTCTTTCACAGCACTTTGCCAAACAAAATCCCACTAGAAGTAGGATGTTCGCACCCGAGTAGGAGTTTCTTGGATAAATATTTTTTCTATATTGAGACCAAAACCACTTCTACAACTTTCAGACTTTGATTGAAATAGTATATTTCTTTTGCCTTTTTTTTCGTTTTTTTGCCTTTTTTTTTTTTTTTTCCCCTCTCTCTTCCCATCTCCTCCACTGGCAACCACTGATGCATTACCTTAATTCCTCTTACCTCCCACCGCTCTGGTGCGCCGGCCCCGCTGCAGACAAAGCACATCAGTCAGTGCAGAGCAGGGCCAGAAGTGGCTGCACCCCCGTGCTGCCACCAGCAAAGGGCCTTGGAGCCTGAGAAAATTCCTCTGTTTACAGACCTGAATGTTGGTTGGGTTCTCATTTCCCCAGTGAAATGCTTCGTTCAGTCAACGGGAGAGCAGAGATGTTGTGCCCTCCGTGGAGAGCGTTCACAGGATGCTTTCAGGGGGTGGAGGAGGAGAAGTATGTTGCAAAATGTCATTAGATGCTGCTTTTCATTACAATTTCAGCAGTTCTAAGGAAAGAATGTAGGTGAACTGTCTTGTTTTGCCAAAATAATTTAATTTCAAAGTAATACCCTCTCCTCCTATGCAATAGCTGCCGATTTCAGCATCCATTTCTGTACATCTGGCATTTTAGCCATTACAATGGAAGATACAATGTAATGAAAATAATAATTATGGCATAGTGTACAGTGTATTCAAAACACTATGTATTAGCTCTGTAATCAGGCACTCCTCAAAAAACGGTTTTCGGTGAGTGATAGTATTTCTGTTTCAAAGTCAGGGGAATTTGAAGCACAGAGGCACTAAGTGGTTTGTCTGAGGCCACACAGCAAGTAAGTGTCAGAGCTGGGAGCAGAGCCCAGCCCTGGCTCTTGCCCTTGTACTCAGACAACTGTACCACACCATATTGTTTCCAAATAAATTTGCTTTTTAGCTCCTATGCTGAGCTCACGAGCAATAGTGACACAGAGGGGAAATTTAACCTCTTCTGTCACTTCCTACAGAAAAAAAAGTCTGAGCTTCTACAGTAGTAGAAGAAAATCTTAAAAGGTCAAGAAAAGTCATCCTTGGAGACCGGAAACCATCCAGGTTTCATGCTGGATCACCCTCAGGTTGAAGGAGTTTTTATTGTTGGTATATTTTCACATGGGAGTGCTGTGACTGTGCAGTGCCCTGAGTCATAAACCAGAGGTTTCAGTATCCAACCATACCTAAAGTCTCACGGTTTCCAGTTTTAATTTCGTTCTCAGACATAATAAAGTTGCCTGAGTACGTTATTGCTGCTGTACAGCTACAGCAGGGAGTTGAGACACATCAGAAGAGGAAAGGTTGACCCATGAGCAATTCATGGTGTTTTGACCAGTTTGAGTTGAGGTGATAAAATTGAAGCAGTGCCTCTGCTTCAATTTGAACTAATTGCAGCGCTCATGAGGAGATCAGGGACCCTCAGGAACCACTGCATGTCCATTATGGTGGGGGTATTAAGCTTTCCCAGTTAATCTGGGGTCCAGAAGGTTGTATCCATCAATGTCTGGTGCCTCATGGAGACCCGCTGTGAGCTTTGCCAGTAGCATGTCTTGGACAGACAGTTATGGGCCCTTAGACCCATGGCAGTAGTAATTTGCTGGATTTCTCCACAGTAGAACAGCTGACTATGTCCATTGAAGGGTGGTGATGGAGCCCAGCCAGAGGTTTTGCAGCCTGGGGGAAGGAATTCCTCTCCCTGACTGTGAATGGAGAGCAGCGTCCTGTAGAAGTAGGAATTTCTATCAGTGTGCAAAGCAGCGTTGCCTCTTCTCTGACAATTAAAAAGGGTTTCTTGCTCTCAGACAAATAAAGCCTGTTGAAGCTGGTGGCAGTGATGGGAAGAACTTTGTGGAAATGTGTTTGTTTTGCAAAGCTGGCTGCCAAGTATTGTTTTATAGTTCCATTTTTTCCTTCTTTCTCCACTGTTTACAGTACCCTCTGAGAAACTTAAAATGATCCCTCCCTCCCCACCAATTTTGTTCTTTTTTTCTCTTGGCAGACACTGGTACCCCACTCCCACACCCCAGTTCTTACTGCAACAGAAGTCATGATCTTCTTGCTGCAACAGAAGCTGTGATCCTTTTGCCTTGTTTTTTTGTCTTACAACGCCAGCCCAGCCCTGAGAACAGCATTTGCTGGTTAACTGCAGCATTTCAAATTTGGCCAAATGAGCTGGAGGGCAGCAGTACAAACCCTACATTTTGTTCTCTGTCCACTGGTGGTACGGCATGAAGTGTCTGAGAAATACATTTGGTCCTTGTTTTCCAGTAATCCTACATTTCCATCAGCCTTGGGAATGTCATTTATCCCAGAGGCAGAGAACAATAATAAAAAAGTTGGGTAGTTGAGATCTAGGCTACGTTCCTTAACAGACTTGGATGATATAACCTGGATATATCTTATTCCTGGATGCAGCAGCCCAGTTTTATGTGATTATTGAAAAAGTTTACACCATTTGGCAGATAAAAGGTAAACCAAAGCCTAGAGCTGACTTTGATGGAAAGCATTTTGTTACAAGCTGGTGATGGGTGGTTTACTGGAGAAGCGCTTTTGTCAGCATGTGATGTTGGTGGGCGCCTACAGGAAGTGCAGTGGTGATCTCAGCCCCCTTCTTGGAGGGCAGGCACTCGTGGCATGGAAACTGCTGCTGTCCCTGGTGTCTCAGGCTGAGGACTCAAGGAGGAGACCTGAGGAACGGCGTTGCTGGTGTTTCTTACACCGAGCTGTGGTTTCTGGGGTGCTGGCGTGAGCACCAGTGTGGTTGTGCTTCCAGAGGGACCGGCACTGCATGGATAAATGGATGCTGTAGCTTTCAACACATTGGTCTGGCCTCATCATCAGTGGAATCCATGAGATTTCATGGCTACAGCAGGGCAGATCATCCAAAGCGTTGTACAAGTTCATAATGTACTGAACCTGGGTGTCCATAGATACATATTTAGGATGTGTTACTCATTATTGACCATGAAGTAGATGTTACATACATAAAACATTCCGTCATCCTTTGAGTAATATCAGACATCTGTGCTTTGGCTACTGATTAAAGATGGGTTTGTGGAATTAGAGCCTTCAGTGCTATTGTTTTAAATTGGAGGGAGAAATATCCAATATATTTCTTTTGTAACATGGATGCACTTTTAATAAAGAGAGTTTATATCCACACAAATTTATTTAAACCTAAACAGAAGCAACTAATTCTAAAAAACATATGGATTTTCTTTTTTAAACAATGTTGCTTATACTTTGCCTCTTTAATTATTATTTTAATCTCCAAATAAGCTGACACTTCTTTGCATGTGGTTTGTCTATGCAGGCTGGGAAAAATTAGAGGAGTAACCTTTTAATCACAGGGGGTTTAATGTAGATGTTTTTATGTACAGAGAGCAATGAATCTGTCCAGGGTGACTTGTTTGATATTATGGCAGGCTAATGAAATTTCAAAGTTAACATTCCCCAAATAAAATGGAAAGAAGACACAGGGAGAAAAGGAGTAGATTTAAAATTAGAGAATCTTGGTGGTTTATGGGTTCCAGGTTATTTGGAATGAAATGAAAGTTAATGCTGCATCCTTTTTTCCATCCTGCCAGCCAGTGTCTGATCCAGGAATGTCTCTTATTTAAAGGGCAGGGCTCCCTCCACTGTTCTTAAATAAAGGCTCTCACTGTCTGAGATCCAACCCTCCCTGATTTTCACAGTACCATTGTAAGGCTGCATGAAGAGAATTATTTAATGGCAAGGAGTTTTGCATATGATTCCCCTATCATAAACCTGCTCAAGTCATATGGTTTGATTTACATTTATGCAAATGTCAGAGAATAGAGTAAAATTACCAAAGGCGGAAAGGACCGTGGCATGTCCCAAACAAGATGTGCCTATTTGCATTTATGTTTGCTAATGAAGTTCAGCCAGGGCTTGGTCTTGGATTTGGATGTCTCTGTCTGCCATTCCACTTTATGCACTGCAATTAAAGCACTTGCCCACACACATACAGGAGGACAGCAAGCAAGTCTTATAAATGCTATTCTGTAACTTGCTTACATAGGACCTATAATTTAGGATTTAACATCTCTAAGTGATACAACAGACCTGCAGTATGACATTGTGCTTCAATGTAAGCAGAACTGCAGACTTAAACCAATGGAGGATTTGGCCCAATAAACTGCAGTGTTTCGGGTGCCTGCTGGAGATGTTTTACCCCAGACTTTCCAAATTTTATCCCAAATAAAAATTAAGCATCAGCCCACTCAAAAATCACATCTGTTTCTTTCTCTTGCCAAAATTATTCTTTTCCATCATGCTACAGCTGTGAAATTATGCATTAGTGTAAATTGTTAACTGGAAATTGTTTCTAGCTGAGGTTCCCATTCAGAAGTCTTGGTTTTCTAATCTAACCTGTTACCTCCTTGAGGAATACTCACGCAGCTTGAGTTTTGTCTGGGACTTGTTTCTGTAAATCATTGATTCACAGAATAATTTGGGTCGGAAGAGACCTTAGAGATGGCCATGGGCAGGGACACCTTCCACTATCCCAGGTTGCTCCAAGCCCTGTCCAACCTGGCCTTGAACACTTCCAGGGATGGGGCAGCCACAGCTTCTCCAGGCAACCCCTGCCAGTGCCTCACCACCCTTGCAGTGAGTACTTCCTAATATGCAATCTAAACCTGCTCTCTTTAAGTTGAAAACCATTCCCTCTAGTCCTAAATCACAGTATATCTTGTCTTATGAACTCTTCAGTTCATAGGGTCATGTTCAGAAGGGTCGTGTTTCATTTCGTGGGACCTACTGTGAGGACAGGAGTTTTGGTGTCATCTTCATGGAGTGGTTCTTTGTGGTTCTTCGTAATAACACTACATTGGGCTATTGCTACGTGAAAGAAATGGGACCAAAAAAAAAGAGAGCAGAAACAGGGGGATTTTTCATTAAATTTGAGAAGTTCCTTAACCAAGGCCCCTTGTGCCACATTGCCTTTTTAAGTTGTTAGTTTTCCCTCCTTTCATCAAACGAAGGGCGAACCATGATCTTGCTTTCAGGTACTGACAGCAGTGAACACTGCTCATCTTTTCTTGCTTCATTGTACCTCCTTCCAGATTGCTGAAAAAAACCCTGCCTTCATTTATTAAATAACAATAGCATTCCCAAAGAGGGTCTTATGTCAGAATGTAACGTGCTTTGACAACTTGAAGGAGCAACATTTTCAAGGCAGGGTTCCTCTGGTTTTGGATGGCAGCAATCGGTCATTTCACCTTCAACGAGGTCAGAGAAGGGGGAGCAAAATCTTGTCATACGATAGCAAGGAGCAAGAAGTTTCTGTGAGAGTTAGATTGGCCAAATAAGGTTTAATCAGCTTTTCAGAGCAGGGAATCCACTCTGGGAAGGTGAACTGTGTAATTTGGGCCAAGCTTAGTAATTCCCCATGTCTAAAAGGTGGTCCTTTGACCACCCGTGCACAGGATAGGTACAGGCTGATGAACCTTCAGCCATGGCAGAGACTTAACCCACAGCAAGAAAAATCAAAGCACAGGCTGGTAGACAGCAAATTTTAAGAGAACACACAGAAAATTTGGATAAAGTAGACCTTTTCCAAAAAGGACTCCAGAAGGAACCATGGGCTTATGTTAGCTCTTGACATTGGGCTACAGCGAGATATATCCAGCAAAATGTGTACAGCTATTTTAATCCCACATCAAGAGCCTACATCATCCTCTCTCTGTAATTCTGAGCCAAATAATCATATTAAAAAAAAAAAAATTAGATACTGTCAAAGTGGCATAAAGCATCCAGAAGTGTCATCCAAACCCTCTGCGTTATCTCCAACCACATTAAATATCTGCCACATACATCCAAACTCTCTTGCAAGAGCACATACCCATGCAAGTTTTATAAAAAACATCTTGCTGTTCCTCTTCACAAGTCTTGGCATGTAAAGATCTGCCTTTTGGTATCACAAATTCGGCTGTATAGATCTTAAAGATATCTGGTATAACTCAGAATGATGGGATGACTGTAAAATAGTTTTTCTCTGCTTGAAAGCATTTCAGAGGTTAACCTTTATTATCTAGTAATGTATCAAAATGAGCACGAAGTGTTATCTTGTTATGGAATGGGATGAATCAAACTCCCTCCTCTGAAATACTGATTTTCAAAACAGTTGCCTTTAAGCTGAGGTTGAAGGCAAAGATGGTTTCTGGGTAAAATGGTTCAATTTACGGCTAAATTCCTTAATAAAATATGCATATATCAGAATCACTTTCTCTGGCACGGGAAGGAAAATTGTGTTGTTTTCATTATTGCTGAACTTCAAAATGGCTTCAGGAATTTTGTTGGTCTTTCCAAAGAAAGTGAACTTCAGGCAGAGATTAAAGCAGAGGAAACTTCAGCCCAAGGGCAAATGTTTCAGAAGGTTTAAAGTATGTGAAACGAGGAGTGAAGTAGGAAATAGTTTTCAATCCTAACTATAGCCACACTGGTTATAATATATCGCTAAATATAGACCTGTGGGTGTGTCAAACTCTCTGAAGGTGTTCTCCTCCCTCTGCTGACACTGGCTTCTGGAATGACCTTTGCAGGGATACAACTGCCTGTATAACACTGCCTGTGTTGGAAAATGTTAAACTTCATTATTTCCCAGGTGAGACCAGCCAAGCCCAACTTTGCTTTGCAACCAAAATTCCTTTCGCAAAATTCAACCTTTTATCTTTCATGTAGATCCAGCTTTGCACTTGGGATCATTTAACTTCAAGCAAACTGCACAATAGTCCTGAATATTTTGTTCATCTGCTTAAGGTTGTCACTCGGGTTTATAAAGCTCTATAAAAATATCAGGGTCGAGGAGCTAAAAACATTACTTTTGCATCGACTTCCAAGTGCCAGCCATAATGGTTTGGGCAAGCTGCACATCCAAACTGCCTTGGACTTGCTGCTTGTGGTTGTGGGAATATATTGGATCCCTTCAAAGTTATTGGCTAGTCTGTTTTGGGCATTTCATGTTGGAGTATAGAGCCGTTGGATTTATTTTGTGTTTTGTTTGTGGTGATACTGTCATGTCTGATGCCTGGCTGTATATCCCAGGGTTAACGTTCTGCTCTTTGATTTTAATGCCATGTGCTGCTGGATCTCTCTACTGGAGTGTGGTGTTAATGTAGAGGATGCTGTAATGAACATCTTGTACATATTTCCTTTTGCATATTCACTGTCTGTAAAATGTCTGTCTGAATACATCCTTGCTGGTTTTGAAATTATTTCCTTACCATTCAGTATAAATACTATTTGTATCCAAAGTTGTTTGAGGTTATCCTTTGCTCCTAATGTTACTCTAATTCTAGTTTAAGAGAGGAGGAATTGATCTGGCTGAAATTAATTAGGAAATTGGTAGAGCCACTAAAAATGGTGGTTATATATGGCACTTCCTAAGTGCTTGGGCTGAAGAGGTACAAAATAAATCTGACAAAGCACTAATTTAATGAAATAGATGACTATATTTTCATTTTTAAAACTAGATGACTGCTGAAGGTGAACCAAATAAAGCAAAAGTATTTAAACTCCTTTTTTTAAGATACCATTAATATTAAAAAAAAGGCATTTTTAAACTGAGAATATCCCCTCAAAATATAGGGTTTCCAGTGTGCCTGGCATAAAAAGGCATAGTTTCCTATATTGATTCAGAAAGAGCTGTTAAAAATGCATGAAAGGTATTTTAGGAAGACAGCATCACAGGATCTTTTAAAATTATTTTCTCCAGTGCTCTTTAACTCCTGTGCTGCTTTACCATTGGAAACACTTGAGCCCAAGTTACAATATATGGGATATCAAATTATTTCATACTGACCAGTGGGTCTTTAAGATTAATTTGGGTTTGGAGTAGTGGGGATTATACCAGTGTCTGTTTACATAACTTCAGACTCAGACTATAAATTAAGTTTAAAAACTGTAATTATTCAATAATTTGTAGACTATTCAGATAGGTTAGAAATTATTCTTGAACGTGGTGAGTGGAGAACACGTGCCAATACAGGACAAACAGATTCAGCAGAATGGTGTATTTTTGGCCTCATCTATTTTGCAGGCAATTAGCAAAATAGGATGTTACATTTTTTGCCTATCTCTCGCTCTCCTGAAATAGACTCACTAACCACTTGTTAACCACACTGATTTTTTAATAGACAAAGTGGTTGCTTATAGCTTCCCCACCAGAAATGTTCAGATTAAGCACATTATTAGATTGCAGCCAGAATAGCCTACAAAACAGGAAGAAAGCCTTGCCTTTCTCTGTGCCTCCTTGCCTTGTTTAAGCTGATGTGATAATTCATTACAGATTTTCTCTCTCTCTGACAGAGTGCCTACCGCAGGAACGGGATGACTTTTCTCGCCTGCTGATGTGGATGTGGCTGCAGCAACAGGAAAGACAGTGTTATATTAAGGTGATTTTCTTTTCCCCTCCATGGAAGGAAAAAAAATACAAGCTCCAATGTCTCCATGTACCAGTGAGTGGGCTGGTTTGTTGTGACTATCTGCTGGCTGTCTCTGTCTCTCTTTCCAGCCCCCTCAGTCGTTATTCTTGTTTACTAGCTGGAACATTTAGCTAATTAATGGCAGGATGTTTGGGATAGGGTGTAGGTGGACAAGAATGCAGCTCAGACAATGCTGGAGTTTGCAGGGGACTTGCTGCTGTCAGCCTCTTTCTGACTGCCATGTCATTTTTATTTAAGTGTTTGGAAGGCTGTGTGTTCTCCAAAAGATGTTTTTTTCTAAAGCAAGATGGGGCAGGAAGAGGCCAGAGATAGACTCGGTTGTGTTGGTTTGTATAGGTTATATAAAGGTTACATGGGTTTCCTTGTGATTTTTACAAAAATAAAAATTATTTCCTTCTCTTTTCCACTAATTTCTAGTTGTTTCTCTCGTTGATTTAAGTGTTCAGACAGTATAACCCAGTTTAATCCAGTGAGGGGATTTTGATGACAGTAATGGCAAGTTTGGACCCAAAGATATTCAGAAAAAAGTTCAGGTAAACTGAACTTAGCCAGTGAGAGACTTGACTTTTTGCAGACCCAAGGATAGGCTAAGTGGTCACCCCCAAATTCTCAATGTTGGCATCTCCTAAGGCTTGAGTCATTACTCTCTGAAATCTAAGAAGGTCTTTGCAGTGTTCTGGCACTGGATTGGGCCCCTATTTGGAAAAATACATCTTAAAGTATTTAAATAACTGTGTCTGTCTCAGTGGTTGTAGGCAAAGGCTTAACGTTATGTACTTGCTCAGTGTTTGCTGCAGGAAGCAGATGTTGTCCCTGTTGTTGACAAAGGCAGCATTACTGTTGGATTTGGTTAAAGAAGAAACCAAGCTCTTTTTTGCCTTTTTTTTTTTTTTTTTAATATATATTTTAGGTAATGTTGTTTGGTTTTAAGATTTGTTTTTTAAATCTCAGTCCCTCCCTCTATGCTTTTTCCCAAAGGCTGCTCCTCCAGCCTTTGCTGGCCTCACAAACACATTCATTTCTTCCCATAAAACTGTACAAATATAGAGCTGACCACGATGATGCTTGACCAGAGAAAAGCGCTCGTGCTTCAAGCCCATCACCAGGATCTGCAGGCACGTCCTGCTGGTTTCCCTGTGCTACCCAGGGGCCCAGATCCGCTTCAACCAGGCTTGGAATCCAACTTAAACCTCAAATTAATACAGAACACTCAAGGGATCAAGAGGAGATCAGCAAAATATTAGTTTTATATAGTGCAGCCGTCCTCCTCCTTTGTGCTTAGTGTGTGAGGTCTTAATTTTTACTCCTGCTCTATGGTCTTGTGTTCGTTTGTAGGTGGTTCTGTTGTCCTGCTCTCCTGGACCTGCTCGCAAAAACTTTAAATATATGTGTATTTTTTAAATAAACAGAAAAAAAATGTCTCTTTGCACCTAAAATATTGTAGAAGTGACCTTTGTACATTGAGTGTTGCTGACGTTCATAAACTGCTTTTTTCTTTTGCCTACTTTTTGCTTCTGTTTTCTGGAAATTGTCTGTGTGTAAAGGACTGAAAGTAACGTGTACAACGCCGCGTATTAAACGAGGGGAGGGAGAAGTTTTCTAATGCTCCATCTGTGCTTCTTGAAATATATGATTAAACTTTTCTTTTTATCATCACTCTTTATTTTTGTTGGCGTCCTTAATCACGGAAAATTATACGCTTGCTGTAAACATCCAGACTTTTTTCAAAGGACACCAGCATTTATTGTATTTGGTTTCGATATGCAGGGACAGAGACAGAAGAAACCATTTCAGGCACTGGGTACTGGAATCAAAATTCCTTCTGTAGCTGTATCTCTCCCAGATTTTACATTTTAAAATATGCATAAGCAGGAAAAATACTGGCACTTATTTTTTTACTGGTCTACTTAAAGTCCCAGAGAATGAAGACTCAACATACATTTCTCTCAGAAATATGACAGATCATGTTTTTGTTGGTCTGCTGTATGTTTGTCTATCTTGAACAGCCTGACAGGCAATTATTTATAAAATCTGTGTTTGCCCAGCAAACCCATATAATAACCTTTCACTTCTCTGTACAAGTCAGGAAGCTGAATTTAGAGTCAAACAAGGTAGGTTATGTCTCCCTATCTTGGACTAACCCAGTTTATTCTTATTTTGGGAAGTAATTACTTTTTTTTCTTTTTTCTCATCTTCAGAGTTTTCTTTAACTCTGTTTAAAACAAAAAAGCAGCCAGTAATACTCGTGCTGCATTTGGAGTGTGTCTTAGCACCAGTTCCCATGCTGCAGAAACAGAGATGTATGTTTAAGCTGGTGCTACACATTTTTATTATATGTATAAAAATCGGTTTGAGATTCAGCTAAATGGCTGCATATGAATAGCTTTATTCCTGCATAATTTCAACTGGCAAGTCATTTTGATTCTTAACCTGGATTTACAGTGAATGGATCAGGTGATGCTGATTATTTCACACTAGTTACCTGAAGAAGGGAAGCATCTGTTTCAGTAGGAATAAGGCTGTGTGAAAAGGGAGTGTGACTTTTGCTGTCAGTTCAGTACCTGCCCTGCTGTGTGGTTTTACTGCCTCAGTTTTCAGATTTTTACTCCAGCCATGCACAAAACAGGGATAATAATTCAGCTTAAAACTTGTCAGAGGTGATTTGCCACAATGCAAATTTCCAGCTGGGCTTCATCTCATTTCTTGACCTGTCCTTCCTCGGGCTTTCCTAAGAGAATAAAACCCTTTAAAAGAATTTTGCCTTCCTCTGGAAATCGAGAGAAGCTGACAGAGCCCTGTGTTTCTCCAGAGACACTCAGACCCTGCAGAATGTGCCCCCCTGGGTTTTCAGAGCACACTCCTCTTTGTCAAGTGTCAACCCTCCCTGAGTGGGGAGCAGAATAAAAAAGTGGGGTTTGGCATTTCTTGAGCGTAGATGAACTTTTGTGTTGTATTAAGGTTCTGCCGTCAGCCCTGTCTAGATCTCATAAAATGTTTTATAGATTCCCATCCAGCTCATACAGAATGTTTCATAGTACCTAAACACTTCTAATAATTATTTAAGAATAAGTAGATAGTGACAAGTTAGTCACAAGTCTCACCTCTAGTTGAAACTTAAACAGTTACAGGTTTGAGGGTTTGTTGTTTTTTGGTTGTTGTTTTGTTGGTTTTTTTTTTCCCTGAATGAATCCTCTTGTCCAAGGTTCAGCTTTTTATACCTCTATTTTTTATACCTCTACTGTATATCCACCCCGAGCAGCCAGGGAAAGGCAGTGGTGGCATGCATTAAATCCAGGGCTTTATTCAGAGGGCACGGAGCCAGCGCAAAGCAGCAGAGCCATCCTGAAGGAATTGAATGTAAATTTGATGGTTTAAATAAGGCCAGATGCCTTAAAAATTATTTTGAAGGCTGTATCTCTAATGTAGCTCTTAACTTTTTTCTTTTTTCTGCTTAAGATGATGATGTTGCCTTTACAAAATAAGAAAAAATAGCTCTCATCTCTTGTGGGGAGACAAAAATCAGATACTTTGGCTTCTATAAATCACTGAAATGTTGGCAACTGAAACAAAGTTTTAGAAGGCAGATGACTGCAAATTTGAAGGAAACCTTCATATTTTACTGTTAAAAGCTTTTTAACTGTCTAGAGGGTGCTCTGAGACACTGCATTAATAGCCATTCTCAGTAATCAAGCTCCACTATACTTATATACTATTTTTCTTAAATAAGATAGATTAGTAGTGGAAGAGAGCTGGAAAGATAAATAAGGAAAATCAAGAACTAAAATTATAATAATACAGTTTCATTTTACATTTTATAGTTCTCTATTTGTGATTGATAATTCATCTTAACTCCTATCAGACAGAAATACTGGCAGAAAGAGTCTTATTCCAATATCTGTATATTTCTGGACTTGTCTTCATCCAGATGCTTTGCAGATTTTCTTGCTGGTTTTGTGAAGATGTGATCTGTCAATTTTTGTTCCGTATATGACTTTGATTACTGTAATATCTGAGTGCCTCACAGGTTTCCATGTGTTCATGCCCACAGCACCCCTTTAAAACAATAATAATAATAACGTGTTGTTATCTCCGTTTCTTCTGTGGAAAGACTAAATGATGGGCCCCATGTTGGGAGACCTGGGATGGTTCAGAAAACCTGGATTTCCCAAATCCATAGTGATGCTCTCAGTTCTGAATTATCTTCCCCCTGCAGTGAAAGCAATAGGTGTGTCAGCACATAAACCGGCCCTGCAGGTTAGGAGAGAAAGGGGCAAAAGCAGCCTCCAGCTGGATCCACGAGGGGATTTGGGGGGTGGAGGAATGCAACCACTCAATTTGGATCCAGTCCAGACTCAAAGCTTTAAGCCCTTCCAGCTGAGATGTGCCACGGCCACTTAGTGACCCTGTGCAGAAACACGAATGATACGTTTCCACCAGAACGTGGACTGCGGGACACTTTCCCTCCTCCACACTCTGCTGGATTCCTGCATCAAAAATCACCATGAGGAACAAACTCATTACTTTGGCATTGCCAGAGTGTTCCTACCTTCATCTCCCAAACTGCCTTTGCAGAGTGCCTCAGAGCTGCAAGAAACAAGAGGAGAAACACAATTAAGAAACAGAAATGCCTTGTTTTAACTGGGGCAGCAGCTGTGATGGGTGTTGACAAAGATAAAATAAAATGTTAATTTTTCATAAATGAGCTGGGTCTGAGCATAATGAAGTGCTGCTGAAGTGGTGGTGGCTGATCTTCAGCCTGGAACCAGACCTGGGAGAAGAGAAGGTGTAAGAAACCAGAAGCTGTTAGCAAGATTCAGATAGTCAACAGCCAATAAAGCAAGTTGGCTCAAACCAGTTCTGTTTAGCTCTTATTTCCATAACTATTTAATTAATCTGCAAAACAAAACAAAACAAAACAAAACTCCAAAACTATTGCACTTCTTGTACTGACATGATTTCCTCAGATCTGCAAATGAAATGGCAGCAACTGTGTGTCAAGCTGAGGTGAAAACAAATCTGAACCATGGCTGCAGAAGGAGAAGGGAGGTGTTCAGAGCAGAAAGGCTGCAGCCAAGCTTCTCCCCTGAGCTCCCTTGCTCACATCATCCTTGCTCACCAGTGACTAAACCTGCTGCTCATGCTCAAATTTTGTTGCAGCTTCAAGTAACTAATTTTATTAAATTAGACAAGATCTGTTTAGTGTTCTCCCTGTCAGCTTGTCCTTACTTTAATATTAAAAGCATTTCTGTTCCTCTGTTTTGGAATGTTATCGGCAAAGTGGTAACTTTTCACTGCTGAGCAGATTTTGGTGTAGACAGAACACAAATAAATGGAAGCAATTATTAAGGAGTACTTTGAACACCTGGGAAAGGGTCTTTGACAGTCAGTTTCTCCATGGAAGGTGATGCTCTTACTCATCTTGTCTGGGATGGTGGCAAAACTGATACATGACTCCTGTAGAGCTTGAACTTGTACAGCAAACAGTTGAACTCAACCTTGAAGTCTCCCTCAAACTCATAAGCATCCCACTGGTCTCCTCACTGTGTGAATCAGGCACAAGCCCAAGAGGAAAAACATGACAGATTCTTCCACTGGAAGGTCAAGAACCACAACACTGAATACTCCAAGGTAAGACAGAATAAAATAATCTTGGTCTGAATGGACTCAGCAGCATGTCACTAGATATATATTTATTTTTCCTCTTTGACGGTTACATCATGATTATTTCCAATCTTTGGTGCTCAGAACTGTGGCAGTGAAATAGTTACGAATAGCTATTTCTCATATGAGGTCAGGTTTCAGAGCTAATACAGTGGTAAACAGCTCTCTGTCCTCTACAGCTGTTGTTTTTGACTACTGAGTTAAAAACCTTTCACATTTTAAGGGCACATGTATTTTGGAGCAGAGTCTGAGTTGATCACTTTTATTCACAGTACCCAAATAAATAGTTGTTGCCATCTAAGCTAGTCCACGTTGCTCTGTTGATGTGTCCAGGTGAGAGAGAATTAATGTTGTCCCTGCAACAAAATCACACAGGAAACGGCCAACACTCCATCCACACACGGGTTAATGAGAGCAGCATGAAAATTATTCCACACGGACTCTGGAGTTTAAATATTCATTAGTTGCTCAAATCCTGCTAAACCTCTTTGGACAGGTGTCTGTGAAGCAGAGGACAATATCCTCGTGCCTGGGAGTGGGGCTTATGTAGGAAATTGATGTTGCCTTGGGATCGAGTGTGGGCTACTGTTAGTGAGAGGAAGGAAAGTCTTGGCTGGACTGTGAGAGGAGGAGAGGCCACACTTGCAGGTTTCAGTCTTCCCAATGTTATGGCCGTGAAGATAAAATTTGGTACAAGCAGCCAAACTTTTGAATTCTTGGCCAAAGTCCAAAGCTTCCCAGTTTTTGCCATGGCTGGTTTTTATAGGTGCTTTTTTACAGTGTTGAAGTTGGGCTCGTAGATGATGCTGGATTCATTTTTATTTTGTTGAGGCTTGTTTTATTTGTGCTTTGGTATGTAGTTGTGGTGCACAGTCTGAAGGGATTTTGCATCTTAGTTGGTTTCTTTGGTGGTCCTGAAGGCAGTGCAAAATTAATGCAGCACTTAAAGAGCCTGTTATTAAAACTTTATTCATAGCTGAGCAGGAGAAGCGTAGAAAATATATTAATTTATATGCATATATATTAAATAAATCTGAATATATATATATTCATATTTTTCATGAAGACTGAATTCCAAAAACCAGCTCTGCTTTTACAAATCCAAAAGACAATGTAGCCCTGTTTTGATGCCTCCCTCTCTCTGCAATGAAAGTATTTTACCCTTGTAAAGATAAAAGATTTTTACTTTGTAGAAGTAATTTAATTTTGGGGTTTTTTTTGCCATCTGTCATTTTTCTCTTGCACACTGTGGATCTTTAAGAGATTGTGAAACTTCCTGAAGTTTTGGGGAAAAAAAAAAATCTTTGACCTGGGTGTAAAAGGCACTTTTGAATTTGAAAGTTGCTTTTTTTGTTGGCAGTGGTTTGTTGGGGTTTTTTAAAGTCAACAAAATACGGTTTGAGAGGGAGAGATCTCAGAGGGCTGGGAATAAGCCCCCAGTCTGTGCATGGAGGGCAACAGCAGGTACTTTTATAGCTCTTGTATGCTGAAGGGAGTTGTCTGAGCCGGACACTGCAGAGATACCTCATTGCTCCCTTAAATTGTTATGAAATGTCCTTATATTTTACAATACATGAGTTGTGCTCTTGGCTGCCATTTCTTTCCTGCAGCCTCCCAAAGGTAAGTGGATTGTGCCCTCTGGGGGCTCTCCACTGCTTTAACTTGGATTTAAGTGTGTGGTTTTTTTCTTTTCTTTCTTTCATTATTTCTTTCTTTTTCTCTTTCTTTCTTTAGTGTAAAATGTCACATTGATTTTTTTCCCCCCTCCTTGTGTCTTATGAAGGAAGAAATTTATGGCCTTTTTACATCAGGAAGTCCAGCTTTTCCTGACGTTTTATTGCTTTGAATATTTGAAACATTTCAATCCCAGACAATAAATATTACATGATTATTGTTTTCATATGGATAGGCTATTTCCCCCTGTTTTTCCTATTCAACATTTTACTAGCAAGGGACACCCAAAAATTTATGGATACTAAAACCATTACTATTCAACTTTGCTTGGAAGGTCAGAGATAGTCCCTCAATTTGCATGTAATATATATTTAAAAAAAAAAAAAAAAACCAAAAAAAAAAGAAAGATAAAATTATCTCATATGTTTGGAATCCTGTAATGATACAAACTTATGCCAGAAAAGGAGGTATATTTTTTTTCCTTACAAAAAGTGCTCATCTTATGGGTCAAACCTTTTTTCCCCTGAATTAATTAAATGACAGCTCTTGAGGCTTGGGTGGGAAAAGCAGTGAGCCCCAACGGAGAATTTCCCAGATCAGCGACTGGCAGCCTGCAAATGCAGAGCTCGGGAGTTTTCCGGAGCTTGGTTTGGTGAGTTGCACCACTCCATGACTCAAAGTGTAGGTTTTCTGTTCACCCAGGGCTATATCCTGTTGTTCTCGTGGCAGAAAGAATTCCCTGTCAAGTGGGACCCATGAAATCCAGTCTGAAGTTGCACTGTTTGATGTTTTTGGTTTGGGGGAAGGCAGTTGGCTCCTCGCTGTACGTTTGGAGCACCAGTCCTGCAGCACAACCTGTGGCAACCAAGTCTTGCAGTGCCAGGTCTGATGTGACAACCAGGACATAAAGCAATGTATGAAATCTCTGGTCAAGTCACTGAGGTAATAAGAATGCAAGAGGCACAGGTTCTGCTCAGAAGCACTGGTTTGTCAGATTTTTTTTTTTTATACTGACAGTTTTTCGTGGGTGCCATGCAGGACCCTGCTGCCTGTGTTCCATTAGCCATCGTAGAATCACAGAATGGTTTGGGTTGGAAAGGGACCTTAAAACACCCTCTCGTTCCAACCCCCTGCCATGGGCAGAGACACCTTCCACTATCCAACATTGCTCCAAGTCCTGTCCAACCTGGCCTTGGACACTTTCAGGGATGGAGCGGCCACAGCTTGTCTGGGCAACCTGTACCAGGGCCTCACCACCCTCAGAGCCGAGAATTTCTTCCTAATGCCCCATCTAACCCTGCCCTCTGCCTGTTTGAAGCCATTCCCCTTCTCCTGTCACTCCAGGCCCTTGTCCAAAGTCCCTCTCCAACTCTTGGAGCCCCCCTTAGGCCCTGGAAGGGGCTCTGAGGCCTCCCAGGAGCCTTCACTTCTCTAGGTGAACATCCTCAATTCCCTCAGCCTGTTGAGAGAGTTATTATCATATTATCAATGACTTCATATTGATCTTGATTGCAGAACTGGGTCCCAGATAACCAGTAAATCACCCTTATTCTGTCAGTTCCCAATCAACTGTTTCATCCAAATTCAGTGTCTGTCTCTATAACTCTGAGGAGAACAATCCTAATGTGTTTCCAGAGGAGGAAAGCTGTCAGGTTGTGGGGACAGAAAACACATGTACGTGTCTTTGGGAGTTTATTTTCAGAGGAGCATCAGACCACTCTCAGGTTGGATAAAGGTTTGCTGTGGGGATAAGAAAAAAAAGACAAAATCTGGCAAAGTTTTCCACGCAGCAATGCCCATGAGCCAGTGGTTCTTTCTGTCCTTTCCTTGCTCAGACAAAGAGAACCAGAGTCTAAATCCACTCAGAAAGAAATTCTAGTAAGTACTTGTTTAAAGTCTTTTTTAAGTGTTGTTGTGTCTTTAACCCTCTATCCTGTCTCATCCCCTTTTGGGAATGTTGAAAATAACATTCAGTTCTGTGCTGCCTTTGTCTGCCCTTTTCCATGTGGTAAACGTGGACTTTTCCCTCCCTGTTTCTTAGACTTTCAGCCAACTCAGCTTTTCCTGTTTACCTCCTTGTCAAAGGCATCGTTGGTGATATCACTCCAAATCTAGAAATAAGGGCTTTTGCTGCTTTTCCTAACTAGCTGAACATCCATTTGGTATTATGTTAAATTTGCATCATATCAGATTTGGCACATTTACTGATTAATTTATTTTTTAAGGAAAGCAGATGCTTTCCTACCCCCTCCTTACCAACACATGTGGAAGGTGAAGGCACTATTTCAGTGGCTTTCTGGAGACCTGGGCTCACATCCAGACCTCTCAGTGCCTCAATTCATTATAGTTGTATCATGGGAATGAATTTGTGGACCCAGTCTTTTTAAAATAGTTATGATAATAATGGTAATGAGAAGCCTGGAGGCCCCAACATTCAAATGAAAAGATGGTACAGAAGCTGCAATAGCTCTGTGACTGAAAAACTGACCCCCACTGCTTTGCAAAATGGGTTTTCTTCTTGCACAGAGAGAGATGAGTCCAGCACAGCAGCTGCTTTATCAGGTGCTGAGTTTGTTTCTTCTGATTTGGAAACCCCAAATATTTTGGTGCCTTAGGAAGACGCTGAGTCCTGATGAAGGCAGTTACTGGCTCAGAGTTCCCTCTGTGGTTTGGACACAATTCTTACATTCTACACAATAGAAAGCAAGAAAGATTAAAATGTAAACCCTCTGTAGTTATCAAGACAGTCTCTGGTTTTATCTCTCCAGATCTCTGACTTTTTGCTGAACAGTAAAGGTACCACACATGAGGAAATATTCGAGTTTTCTTGACTGATGATACTTGTAAATGTACAGAAATCTCCTCTTTGAAGCAGCAGCTTCATGGTTGAAATCAGAATTTCAGGTTTTCATTTAAGAAAGGAAGGAAGGTGCTGCTTTCAGAGCACCACCTGGACCTGTGCTTAACCAATTTACTGAAGTCTGCCTGACACCATAGGCAGCTTGGAATACCTCTGAGAGGAAGAAAGTGATCCATTTTTCCGCCTACTTCTCCTTGAAGGCTACTTGGAAGTACCCTTACATTGCTAAGCATGTAGAATCATAGAATGGTTTGGCTTGGAAGGCACCTTAAAGATCATCTTATTCCAACCCCACCCTTCTACTAGACCAGGTTGCTCAAAGCCCCATCCAGCCTGACCTTGAACACTTCCAGCGATGGGGCATCTTGCCACCATGGCTCCGTTTGCAAGGACCAGGAGCATCATCTGCCACCCGTCCAACTGAGATAGTCTTGACAGTTGGTGTAATTAGAGCACACTCTTAAAGGAAGACTGCAAATAATAATATTCTCCTGAATGGAAGTCTGCATGGTCAGGAAAGAAGGAAAAAAAAAATTATAAAATCCCATGGACATCTAGGAAGGAAAACAAGTCCCTGGTCTGTGGTGTGGTGGTGCAGGTACAGCTGCACTGTTGGGGAGCGGTGATCTGCAGCCGCCAGCAAGTCGTGCTGGAGCTAAAACCTGTCCCCTTGGGTCCCTCACCATTTTATTGCTGCTCTGTTACAGGATGTGCAACTGCTATGCATTAATACGTTATTACAGGTTGGCTGGTGTAAACTCCAGGTGTTGAGAACATGATTTATTCTATTAGTATAAAAAGGTGTTTTCTATGGCCGTATTAAAAATTATACTAACTGTTGGGCTTGCCACTGCGCTGTGTGTGGCACATGCCAATTTAAACCTGTCATTTCCTCTAATTTAAGGATATGTCCTCAGAAGATCGTTAATTTAGGGTGGAGCTCAGGATCATAGTACAGCTGTGGCCTGTTAACCCCCATCTGGCCATTAATCCTTACAAAGGACCTTCCCCAAAGATGTCTGCTGCTACCATATGGCCACTGAGACCAAAGAAATTAAATACTTGAGTCTATTTTATATTTAAATCTATTTTATACTGTATTTTTGCAATTACTTCAGTTTTTTCTGTATGATTTGTGAAACCCCAAGATTACCCACATAACACCTTTGCTGAGAATCCCCAAACCATTAGGGTGATGAGGCCCTGGCAGAGGTTGCCCAGAGAACCTGTGGCTGCCCCATACCTGGAAGTGTTCAAGCCAGGTTAGATGGGGTTTGGAGCAACCTGGTCTAGTGGAAGGTGTCCCTGCCCATGGCAGAGGGTTAGAACGAGATGATCTTTAAGGTCCCTTCCAACCCAAACCATTCTATGATTCTGTGATTTCTGTGCTACCTCCCCTCCACAAATTTCTTGTGGTGGTTTCACCATTTTACTTTCCTTCTCTCCAGTGCTGTTCTGTTTGCTGGGTGTGGAGCTCACCCCAGTAAGCCAAAGACCCAGCTTGCATTCCTAAAGCAGCCCAGTAAGGTCAAAATCATTCTTTTGGGGAAATCCACATCAGCTCATCTGCCAATGAGATGACCTTGAGGGAAGCACAGAGAAAAGGCTGAGGTCTGCCCATGACCCAGACTCATGTCCTTTGCTTAGTGCTGCTTTTTTCCCACCTGGCCATTCAGTTGCATCACACAACCACAGTGTCTCCTGGAAAAGCCCCAGTCTTGCCTGACGTAAAATAAACTCACATTTTTCAGGCATCTTGGGAGTGGATTATCTCTGTGTGCTGCACTGAGCCACCAGCAGCCTGTACTCAGTGCGCAAAGCCTGGCCAGAAGCACATCAAGCCTCAAGGCATCACTCAAACACACACAGAAAGCCTGTAGCAGCACTGCCTATCTTAAACAGAGTCCCTTATACCTGTTTTTCCTGGCAAAAGTTTATCCAGCCTGTGTTTAAAGACCCCCAAGGATGGAGATTTCACAGTCTTGAGTCTACTGATGTTCTCGATCCTCATAAATTTTTTTTCCTATCTGGTTTGAATTTTTCTTTGCAGCAACGTAAAGGCTTCCCTTATCCTGCCAGCAAGGATGGATTGTACCAGTGTGTTTTTAACAACCTTTTCTGTGCTCAAAGGCACTTATATCCCACCAAGGCTCTCCTTTGGCTAATAAATGTAACTCGATCAATCTGTCCTCCCAGGCTGTGTTTTCTGGCTTTCCAGCACCGCTTTCTGTTTTGACAATGAGCCATTGATAACTGCTCTCCTGGTGCATATATCTGCAGCCCTGTCCCCACTCTCCAGCAGCTTTATCTAGGCCCATGTTTCCCTCACCTGATTAGGAAAGTGAATATGAGACTGTGTCAGAAGTCTGCAAGTGCCAATGATGAATCTATTGCTTTTTCCTTCACTGTGAGGCTTGTTACCTGTCACAGAGATCCCACAACAAGAGTTCAAATGGCCACCAAAAGTCACACTTTGCGTGCTCAAGAGTAGGCAAAGGATTAGCTAAAAGTGAGGATTTTTCAACCTGCTGGTGAACAGGAAGCAGAAGAATTGAGGTGCCAGTGTCCCAGTGAGGGCACCCTGACCTGCAGCCAGACAGGCATTCCAAGCAAGAGGTGGCCTGTGTCTCTCCAAAATCCCATTTTCTCACTGTGCAGTGTCTTTGTGCCAGTGCTGGTGCCCTGTGAAAAGTCAGTGAATGCCGACAGGCAGCACTGGCAGCATCTGATCTTCTAATTCACACTGTGAATGACCTGTTGTCATCACGCTGATAATCAGATATTTTCCTTGGCTTTGCTCAGCAGGTAAACTGAAAATAATACCCCTTACAGTGAAGTTAAATTAATTTCTAGTGATTATCTAATGGCTCTCTTAATTTTATCTGGGTTTTCTGGCTTTGAGTGTGTTGTTACTACATGCATGGAGAGAGCCAGAGTGCTTTCATCATGTGATCCTCCTACTGATCCAAATAAAAGAGCTTCATCAGTTTAATTTCCAGGTTTTAATTTCTTGCAACCTACTCCTTGGAAAGCCAGAGAATAAAAGGAGTTTCATCCCTCAAAGCAAGCATAGAAATGGGATTCATGGCTCCTGGACTTCATTTCCATCTCCATCTCAAACTTCATCAGCTGAACACCTCAGTGACCCCATCCAAAAAATTAACATCTTGCTCAGTTCATCCCTTGCTCTCAAGGGAGCTTTCCAGAGAAGAAGAAATCATTATCCCAATTTTATAGATGGAGAAACTGAGGCCTAGCGAAGGGAAATGACTGCCATTTGCTTCCCTCAGCCTCTCCGTGCTCAGGGGCTTGTCCACCAGACCAGACAAGAGCTGGAGTGGAAATAAATATTCCTCCTGATGACTGTGGTCTCTGTGGTCAGGGCTGAGGGTCGAAATGTTCGCACAAGGCCTGCACGCAGAAACCACAGAATCCCCCACAGCTCCACTGCACTTTATTAAAAGTCACTGCTTCTGTGAAAAATGGGGTTTATAAGAGTTAGGTGCCTTAATTATAAAGTCATGTGTGTTTGAATGACTCCCTCCCTGCTAACCATTTGTGACAGCCTACAAATGTGAAAAGTATTACCAAGCCTATTTTTAACGTGGCTATGGAGAGGCTGTAGTTGGGGAAAACCAAATCCTATGGGATCCTAAAAAGAAAGACTAGTGACTCCTTAAATATGGTTAACATTGAGTTTAGCAATGGTGCCAGTGGTGTCCAAAAGACCATTCGGATGCAGGAGTCTTGCAGAACGTGTTAAATAGTGATAGGAGCAAGGGATGTACAGGGCTAAATTTTCCCCTTGGAAGTAGCTGAATGGTCTTGGATAGAGACAAAAAAGTCATTTCAGAGACGTGCTAGCCCTTGTCATCATTTTTTGGGCTCTACAGGTGTTTTCTGCAGAGCTGTCACCTGTCAAGGATTTATTCCATTCTGTTCTTTATCAGACAATTTGCCCTCTAATGGGCTACACAAACTGCATGGGGTTTAATGCTTTGTAGAACAGAGTCCTTAATATAATTCCTCTGTGGATTGTGGCAGACTTGAGGCCTGAAGCAGCATCTTTATCACCCACCCTTGGTCACAGGCTCTGCAGGGGAAGAGGGAAACACACAAAGGGAAGATCCCTCTGGCAGTCTTACAGCATCCAGTAACGAGGGTTTCACCCCTTCTTATAACAGGACTGGACACTGGAGAAGGAGAGCAGGCCAAAAGCAATGTTGCTGTTAGAGCAGCGTCACAGTTGGGTTGAAAGGAAATGGAAGTGTTGAAAAGGAAATATTCCAAATAGAAGGAAGGAGAGAAAAAGAATGATGCTCCTTGTCGGTTAAAAGGTAAAGAGTAGGGTGTGGAAGATGGATAAAAAGATGACATGGCTGAGGATAAAAGTTTTTCTGTGGGTTGGGCTTAAGTGTGATGGACACCATTATGGGAATTTCCTGTGGTCAAACATATAACTAGTATTAGCTCTAACCCTATGATTCTTCCTCCATCCATGACTTCTCATGGGATTATATAGACCTTAATCTTGGTGTTAGGTCTTCAAAAAGTACCACTTCACCCCTGGACAAATCATCTTAGTGGTTAGCAGCAGTTGAAAATTTACAACTTTTTTTAGTCAACTGTGGTTTATCCCCATTTATCCACCACTGAATTATAGCAATTTCAAGTGAAAAATTATTTATCTCCCCCTACCACAGTATCATGAATATCCTATGCATATAGCCTGTAAATAAATGGATTCTTTACCATATCTTAAATAGATAAAAGACTGCATTTCTCTCAGTCAAGGCAGATTTTACACACTTAACTATCATATCATTTACAATACTTTAAAGATAAAGATCAAATCTAATGGTCGTGAGATCCCTCACATCATAGAAGCAGAAATAAAAAAATAAAAAAAAAATAAAATTAAAAAAAAAAAAAAGTTGGTTTGTTTTCAAGACTTTTCCATTTCTTTAGTTGGGTATTGTGAATGTGCATCTGAAAAGAACTTCTCCTCTTTGTAATGCAGACTGAGGCTGAAGCACACCTTACCCCTTGAAACAGCCATAGGTACCAAGCTGCCACAGTACGACCTGCAGTCAGACATAGCAAAATCAAAATGTTAGACCTTCATGCTGCACATTCCACGTGAGATTTCACAAAGCGTGGTAGATATAACGTAGTTTCCTGATGAGAACACGGAACAATTTTCTCATTGTTGTCTTGAAATGGGTACTTATTTTGTGAATAAAGCAAGCCCACAGTCAGGAGGCTCTGACACCTTAAGGCTTAGTATTGAAGGCTGGGTTAAATTTTCCTGTTTTCTTGCACGACAGATTTTAAACCCTGATTTTCACTGTAGTCACACTTGTCTGAAATTAGGAGTCTGAGTCAGGAGTTTGACATCTTGTCGTGGCAAAATCTGCAGTGCATCTAGAGACCTGAGGGCTCAGGGAGATAATACTTGAAGGCATGTAATTGGAAATAATAGGAAAATTTGGAAAAGGAGATGGGAAATCATGGGTTTTTCTGATCCATGGCTTCCCTGGTTATGTATCTTTGTAGGGTTTTTTTTTATTATTATTTGTTTGGTTTTTAAACCTAATAGAAATTCCTTTCCAGTGTAGACTGTGGATGAGACAGAGAAAAAAAAAAACTGCTCTGTGAAGGTGAACCACTGGCCATAACAGATGCTGTCTGACTTACAAACCGAGGCTGTGATTATAAGGCCGTGTTTACCACTGATGGAGTCAAATTCAAGTTGTTCGTGGCTCTTCACTGGAGATGTCACTCTCCAGAGCGACTCTTACATTTGAGAGATTGACCTGGAAATCTTCAATCTGGCTCCCTCCTCCCTGCTGCAGCCTAAGAAGCTGCAACAAGGAGACACAGCTGCCTTCCCCTATGTTCAAACACATCATGGGAGCAACTTGTGGTTCAGGAAAAAATATGTTAAAAAAAATGAATTGGCAAAATGATTAACTGTGCATTGCAGAGGATGTATCTGGTTGCAGAAAGCAGGAAGAGTTTGTTAGCTGTGACACGGTTATTTACACTTCCTTACCAGTTTGCCTGCCACAGTCTTCATCCCCCATGGGTATAAGAATGAAACACCTTCAGTGTGTCCCTAATGTACCTTTTGACCACCTAAGATAATAATAACATCCTGAGGGGTTGGTCATCAGTCCCACGTTTTTTATGAGAGGTGCTGTCACAGGGCACAGCTCTGGATAAACATGAGAGAGGAGCTCACAGTCCTACACAGGCAAGGCAAGCAAAGAGAGGAAGAGGAACAGGAGACAAATTGACTGGATTCAGGCAGGCAGGACACGGGTACCAGGCTGAGACAGGCATGGAGTCACATTTCCTGACTTGCTGCATTCTGTGCTGTCTCAAATGATGTAACGCTTCCTGTGGCTCTTTCCGAAAATATTTTCATAAGCTTTGGGTGATGTGCACTCTGCTAAGGAATTGCCTAATACTATGATCCCGTGAGGATTTGGAGCTTTAATGTTTTAAATCACTTCTAGCTGGATTAATTTCCTCAGATTCATATCATCCAGAATCAGCTATTATTGGTTTATTCCTCGTTACAGCTACGAGAGCGGCACATTGGTACCTGCCTAACAAAATATCAGAGCAGTTTGTTTTATTATCTTTAGCTAATGGTTGTGTACTGATCCCACAGTAAGATGATAGTACTGCAAAAGTAGAGGGTTTTGTGCTGAGCAAGTTCACAGGCACCTGTGTTTTCCCGAGAAATCTTGGAAAGCTGGGTTGTGCCACATTGCTTAGGTTTGGTCACATTGTAAGCTTTCTAATTTTTGGCTACTTCTGGTCCCCTGTTCCAATCAAAATGAGGCTATAAATGAATTTTAAATGTGGAGCTCATCCCACCCAGCATTCACACCTCAGCTTCTTGTCACAGGCTCCCCTCCCAGTCAGTGCAATCAGACACTTTCAGGGAGTGATCACTCTGACCTATTTTTATTGTCTGCTTTAATATTATATAAATTGCACCCTAAAGACACCTGTTTGTTTGTACTGAGCACAAAAAGAGAGTTAATGTAGTTGTCAGCATTGAAGCTGTCTGCACTTGATCAATGAATGCTGCCCTTCAAGCCATGTTTAAACTTATTTCTGATGGGATGCATCTGACAGATGATGTATGTCTGTGTGTAAGCTGGATATGTAGAATCTCTTCATAGTCAGAGCAAACAAACAGACTTTTAGGGTGGAATCTGTCCCACATAATGCAAATATCTGAAGCAGCTTAGTTGAACTGTTACTGACTACAGGAGGGAGCCCAGAATGACTAGAATGTAATTCTGTGGTTACTACATACACACGTGACACTAAATCCAGCCCAAGGAAAGACACATGACTTTTTTTATAGTGCACAGCATCCCACAGCTCTGTCTGAGACCAATGGCATTGAGCATGTTGGATAAACGTTGCTCATTTACATGTGTAAAGATTGATTCTGGTTTCTATCCACGCACCCACACTAGGAAACCTGGGCATTCAGTCATGCTTTTTTCTTTTGTTTTAACCTGCTATACTTTTGGTGTTACTGCTAAAATTTAGGAAAAAAAAAAAAGGAAAAAAAATCTGATAAAAATCTCCATCCCCCTACTCATAAGATTTGTTTCTCAGAGCCAATACTCATGAAAGAGGTTGTGAAGTTAGTTGATCAAATGAAGTCAGTGTTACCAAATAAAAGTATATTACATCTGCATGTTTTATACTTTGCAGGGTTTTTCATCCAGGGGCATTATCATCACAGTCATAAGAAGCATAAAGAATGGGGAGTGAAGAGTAGGGGGAAGAGTGAACCTTTGGCATTAACCAAGGGTCGTCACCAGATTGATTCTTCCTTTCTAGACATCCAGGTTTATGCAGAAGAAACTGGGGGTAATTCTACCCTATAACATAGAGATTATCCCAAATTGCAACTGCATCCAACCCTGTGTCTAAGGCAGACCTGTTATACCTTTCTCTCTAGCCGACTATGCCAGAGACATATGTAGCGCCAAGGAAATGGACATGCTGTTTCCAGTTATTCCCCTTGGGATGAACCCATTATCTGGTTTGAGTCTTCTGTGATGAAAAATTTTTTTTTTTTTTTTAAACAGCTGTAGGCCAAGTTTTGAGTGCAGCTGGGCTAGTTCATGGTTACAGATGAGCACTGTGTGAAACGGAGTGATTTCAACCTGAAATCAGGCAGAACACGTTGGCTTAGGCTGGATGTGCTGGGAGTTATGGAGTTCGTAGGAAACCAAAACTCAGAAGGGGATAAGCCCACAGAAACCAAAGCAAACACAGGGATTTGCAGGAGTGCCTACAAGCCAAACCATCACTGTTGGGTGAGTTACCCCACACCTCAGTCCCAGCAGCTTGGGCGTTCAGAGCCCCGTGGTGACCGCAGGTGCTCCCAAGGCACGTGGAGCTTTTCCTGATGGTGCCATCCAAGTGTTCCCCCCCACTTTGATGTTTCACTGAGTAGGATAAAAGAACACAACCATCTTCTCCAGAGATGAAGTATCTTTTTTGAGTTTCATTTTGATCTATCCATGTCACTTTTCCTCCTCTCATTGCTGCTCTGATCTTTGTAGCGCTTGAGTCCTTGATTCTGGTCCCACACGTGGCCATAAGCTGCCGAAATGCTCTTGCACTGTCTCAGCATTCCTGGTGCCAGCACAAGCAAAGGCATTTGTGTCTAAACCTTCACACCAGCCTTCTCTAGAGAACTCAGAAATTAAATGCTGCATCTGTGGAAGTGTTCAAGGCCAGCTTGGATGGGGCTTCAAACAACCTGATCTACTGAAGAGTGTCCCAGGCCGGGGCAGGGGGATTGGAACTCGATGAGCTTAAATGCTCCCTTCCAACCCAAACTATTCTATGGTTCTATTAAAACTGCTGCAAACTGATGCTAATTTAAGTCCTTATATTCCACAAAGTAACAAGTCAAAACTTTTTTAGCCATAATGAGCCTCACTCATCATAGTGCTACTCCTTGTATTTCTGGTTTTGCCCACAGAGCTATTCATGCATAAATTTAAAAATATTTTCCATTATTCAAGTTCACTTTCATCATTCAAGTTCATTGTGAGCTTTGCTTTTGTTTCCAGCATCGTTGTAGCAAACATTAGCTAAGATCTGCATTTGTCAGGTAATCAGATTCTTTAAAAGCAGTGTTTAATTGCTGTTTCCAGTCACAGCAAATTAAGTGAAGATACAATATGGAAAGGAGAATTTTCTTATGTATGCTACATAAAAATCATGATGGAATTATGATGACTACAGCTAATGGAATAATTCACCACAAATAATTTATTCAAATGTAGCCTTTTATTTCCTGCTGAGGGAATAGCTCTGAGGTAAGTGCAGTTTCCTACACCATCCTGGCTTGGACAAATAGCATTATGAACTTTTTTGCCCTCTGGCTTATTCATGAATAACAAAATTTGAGATGTGCTGGTCAAGCCAGTCACATGGTGCTATTCCTGTCTTCTTCATTGAAATATTGCTGCTGCAGCCTCCAGTACAAATATCCAGGTGCACATATTTAAAGTTCTGATCCTCTTGATGCTCTTCCACTTAGCCCTGAAATGTCCTGTCCCTACCTGTTTAGGCCTCTGAAGTCATTCATAGAAATGTCCAGATGGAAGCTGAACCCAATTAATTCAGAAGTAAATCATAACAAATATTCATTTAATTCAAAAAAAATCCCAAAGTCAGCAACTTATGTATATATGTGGAATGTGCCACACTTGTCATTGAACCAAAGTATGTGATGTCAAGTCAATCACTGGTGCCCAGATTTTACTCCTTGCTTTAACAAGAAAGGGGAATTCCATTCTTAATTAATTTTGTCATGATGGGCATAATCTTACATTGTACATTCAGACCAGATGGACTCCAACACCGACCTTCTTCACCAGGGAGGGTTAATGGCACTGCAGCTACTTAACTGTGAAATTTCCAGTCTGATGTCATCCATCACCAGTGTGTTACAATGCTTGCTCCAGACAGGGCTGGTTCCCCGTTATTGGGGTTGTCTGACACTTCCCATTACAAGACTCTGTTTTCAGTTGCTCAGAGCTTTGCCAAGCTGTAACCATTTGGATTTAAATTCTTCATGCTGAGTGTCTGCCTCAGGCTGAATTCATTTCAGAAAATGTCAGCCGAAATCAGGGAGAAAAAAAAAAAAAAAAGCATTAAAAAAAATCCGACAACCTTTCTGTGAACTGCTCTTTTGCCCTCCGTACTTTGCAGGAAGGACTTTACATATGGCAAACACACTGACCTTTGTGTCAAGGATGAACATGCACTGAAAGTCTCTAGGAAAACTCACAGAAACCCAAACTTGCTAAAGTCTCCAACCTTTTGCCAAGCTGCAAGGTGCAAAGCCCAGGTGAGATTTTTATGTCACTCACAGCGGATGTGCTTTTGTCTGGGCTGCTTCTGCCGCTGTGGGGTCCAAGAATGTTCTTCATCATCACCACTGAAAACAAAAGGAAAATCCTGACTTCTTCAGTCATTCTCATACCTGTAGGTACCTCATCTTGTCTCTGCTTGATCCATCCAGAGTTCAAGAAGTGCTCGGATGACACTGTCAGGCACATGGTGTGATTCTTGGAGTTGTCCTGTTCAGGGCCAGGAGTTGGACTTCAGGGATCCTTGTGGGTCCCTCCCAACTTAGGATATTCTGTGATTCTATGATTCTGTCATTGTTCTCTCTTCATCCATGTGGCTAAAGAGAAGCATTTTTATTATTTGCAGTATTTGTCATTCTAGATAACCCACATCTCACTTCCAGTTCTCACTGAATTCCTACGTTACTGGGTTACTAATCTACAGCTGCTGGCACTCCATTCTGCTCCTTTTTAGCAGTCTACTACTCCTAATCGTCAAGGCTGATGATCTAATTTTAGTCCTGACAGTGAAACTCAATGGAGCAGAATACACTAATGGGATCCCTGTATTAGTTAGCATAGCACTTCCTAAAATCCTAAAAGCACTGTTTATATTAATTGTCCTGAAGACACTTGAAGTAAATGGGATGAAGAACAAGAAATCGTAGTGATAAACAGCTTACATGACCTTCTCATAGATGGCATTTTGGCTGGGAAAAAGGATTTCATCTTTTTGCCGTGTCCAAAATTGTTGTGCTCCAGAGATACCCTTTGATATTCCAGATCATGCAATACACTTCCACATGAAGTTCAATATTTAGTTCAACCCTTTCATGTAAATCTCTGAGCTGGACAAATTGCAAGCGAAGGAAGTAAAAGACTTCCAGGAATCTGTTGTGAAAAGGCTGATGATTACAGCTGAGATTCCTTCTGTATGAGAAAACCATCCCTTGGCTGATGGTGTGGCTGCATCTTGGAACATCAAACACAGTGTTTATGTAAATCTGAGTGTTCTTCTGCTTGTTCTGCTGCAAAAGCCATTCTCTCTGGGACACAGAAGGAAATCCAGTGAGACAAGGTAATAGAGATGGAAGGCTGCTAATGGAAAGATTAGGTCTCTGGGCTGTCAGACTTGTCTCTCTTAAGCACATGTTTATGCTTTAAGTTAAATAATACAGCATGTTTATGCATGTGAATATATATATATACTGCATATGTATCTGAATGTATGAATGGTAAGATGCTGTTCTGTGCAAGAAAGTCACATCACACTAGTTTCACATTTTTATGTATTATATTACATTTCATTACATTTATATTACAATGTAAAAGGTTTCTGCCTTTCCCCAGAAAATGCAATCTTAACATTCATGCGCTCGTGTTCAACAAGCCTGTACACACTCAGGCTCTCGGAGAGCAAGTTGGTTTGGATGTTACCAGGATTTTCTTGCCCTGCAGATGGTTCCTGTGCCTCCTAGCTCTGAATAAAAAATGTCCTTTCCATTGCTTCAATGCTGGACTCAAGTCCTGTTGAGGGAATCAGTGGGTCAGGGTTCCCACTACTCACGATGTCCTTGTCCTTTTTTCCATAAAAAATTTTGTATGTTCCTGTCACTGTACTTAATAAACAACTTAAAAAAAAAAAACACCAAACCCTATCCATTTAAGTCCTTTCTACTTTACCAAGTCTTATTTTCCTGCACTTTGCAGACCTTGATATTACTTGCAGCAACTTGAACTTGGTGCATCATAACTGCACTTAGAGATCAGGTCTCTCCATTTGTTTCTCTTTGTAGGAGTAAGGATTTATTTCCTGGTTTGTGTCTGTGAGCTCTGGGACAGAATTACCTTCGTGTGTTTATTTTCTGTGACAGTCTTTGTAAAGCTCTTTGGAGATACTTTATAGTTTCTGAAAATAATAGAAAGGGAGGGGAAGGCGTTGATTGTGCTTCATCTTCTTCTTCATTGTCTTCCCACTTCTTTTGTTCCACCTTGAGGGGAAGAGAGGACACTAAAGGAAGAGCTCATGCCTCCCGCTGAAGCCTTTAACTGAAATGAGCCACATCTGGTGGGTATTTGTGGAAGCAATGCATGTCAGCAGAGTTTTCACAGTCCTAAGAGGAAATGGCTGAGTTTAGATGTGCTGATTTTATTGTATATTCCTGGATAAGATGATAAATACTGACATAAGAAGCCAGCAAGTCGATTTATTGATTTCAATTCTGCTTCTTGCTCTGTTCAGCTCTTCATGTGTATTTTTGGATGGTCAGGGAGAGTTGGAGGCAAAAGAGAAATTCCTCCTATGCTTTTGGCAGAGTGGAACTAACTAAAAACCTGCTTGAAAATTATACAGAAAACATCCAACTCAATATCTGCTCTTTATACTTCGGAATCCCCATAGTAGTTGCTGCCAGCTGGGGGTAAAAATTGTCTTTTTTGCTGCTTTCTCCAGCAGCAAATGCACTTCTCAATCCAGCACTGCCCATCCTGTCTCCCTTGCAGCAAACCTTAAACTAAGAATTATGATAGGAACTGATAGGTAAAGGGGCAATTTTCCATGACATTTCTATTGACTGTAAGTGAATTAATCCCAGTCAACCCCGTGCAACAGTGTCAAAGACTAAAAAAAAAGACTACAAGCTTAATCAGAAAACAATTTACATCTGAGTAATTGCTACTTTGATACTACTGTCATTACTCATGATGTTACACTGAGCAGTATTTTGACTTTCAGGGGTTGCTGGCTGGCAGAGGCATGTTGGGATTCAATGTGAGCAGGATAACCCCACCAGGGATCTATCAATCAGAGCAGAGCAAAGCCCAGGAGTTCTCAAAGACATCCAAATTGGCCTGCTCTAGGCCCAGCAGTGTTTTTATGAAGGAAGGTGAAGTTGGGGAGTTCAAAAGAGCCCTGTTTGCCTTTGTGTTTGACAAGACAAATAACTGGGATTGTGCTTGGAAGTGGTGAAAGCAAGCTCCACAGGGATTGTGGGCTCGCTCTTGCTGGAAATGAAGTTTTTTTGGAGAAGTGAGGGATGCAATCAAAGTCAGAGGTTGGGTTTGTTCCACTAAAATTGGGTTGCAATCCCTGCTCGCTTGAGGAACTTTATTGATGTGAGTAGTCCCACTGAGAGTACGAGTATTTATGTAGCTGAGAGAAACTAATGAAATGAACTCAAGTGAAAAAGGGATTGTTCACATGCCCAAGAATTGTATGACAAGGGCCCTAATCCAACCATTGTGGTTTAGAGATTTGCAAAATTACTTATTTTTGCTATTGAGTCTATGTCAGTTTTGCTAACTCTTCACACATTCCAGGCTCTCTCCTGAAATCAACCTTATTTGCTCTGAATTTCTGCTTCCAGGACAGACATAGCAGCATACTGACCTAATTCTTCAGGTTGTGCAGCTGTGTACTCACTATTTTAAGAGATAAATGGATAACAGTCTCTCCATTCTGCAGTGTAAATTGACCAAAGCCTCTTCATGTCAGTGAAGCGACATGAAGTTGTGAAAACTGAGAGCCTGGGGCTAAATGTTAACTGCAAAAAGACAAGGCAGCCATTGCATTGGACTTTCAAAAATTATTGTGACCTCACAGCATTTTCAGGTAGAAATGGTGATCTATTTTAAAAAAAACCCTATGTCTAGGTTGAAAGGACTTTGTTGATATTCACTGGGGTATCACAATACAGATCTTAGTGGGCTGCCCAGGGTCATCATGTTGTTCAAACTGATTTTTCTCAGCAGGGATGTTTTCTGCCTTTTCAGATTTTTTTTTATTTTTTTTTTTTATCAGGGTTATATTTTTGAAGGTGTCTGTACTCTTGTTGGCTGCTGGACAGCTGTATCACAAGGATTTCCCTCTGGTATAAAACACAGAGCTCTTCTGTATCAGTGTGGAATGCAGTAGCAAATCACTGTACAGTGGCCCATAAGGATACCAGCTACCCTTATAAACTTTTTATAACTTAGGAAAATAAACATGTGGTTTCAGGGCTCTGCATAGTCAGTGCTAGCTGAATTGGAGCTTGCTTTACGAAGCTAAAAAAGAAAATATTGGTAGAGCTAATAAATTTCCGAGGGAATCAGCGAATAGTGTTCTGAAAGGTCTGAAACATTTGATGGTTTATGGATAACTTTGTATTTTATCTCTCAAAGCATCATCCAAGTTGAGCACTAAAGTGCAGTGTTCTCTATAATGAGTGCTGTGATCTGGGAGCTCCTGTGGGACACCAGCCTCACATCAGGTTATCCATGGAAAGACCTGCTAATCCAGGGGATGTGATGTGCTCTCTGCAAGGCCAGCAGACGTGTCTCTCTCACTCAGGGAGAAAATAACTGGTCGTAGCAGCAGCAAGAAAGCAACCACATCTATGCAGGTATTTGGTAACTCCTTTTGTATTAAATAACTTTTTTTATTTAAATAAATCTAGTAGTTTTAAATCCCTAAGCTACTGGGGATGAGCAGAATTGGAAGGTGCAGTTTGTGATGATGGATGCCTGTCCATCAGGTTGTGTTCACTGTTATTGTGCAGCCCCACCTCTTTCTCTAGATGCTGTGTAAGCCACTTCCTCCCTAAAGAAAAAGTGGGGGAGGGATCTTTGGCAAACAGAGAGCAAAAAATAGGACTGTGAGAAGAACTCATGGCCAGGTTGCATGCCACCAACTCCACAGATTCTAAGAGTAAATGAAGCAGAGAAAAATTAAACTGGTGTGCAGATAAGTGAAGATGTGGAAGGCTCTAATTCCATCTCCTTCCCATGGGCTGTGAAGTGCCCTTACCAACACAGACTCTTGCACTGTGGTGTGCTGGGTGTGGGGGGGGTTCAGACCTTGTCTCCACACGTGGCAGAACTTGCATTTGACAGATCTGTTGTGTCTTCTCTGTTCTGAGCTGCAGCCTTTGCACATGAAAGGGTAAACTGTGCTCTGGCTTTTGGGAGGCTTTCCTGGTGACACCTTCACTCCTTACCTCAGGTGAACATTGCAGTGTGTCCTGCCATGACCTACTCTCTGAATTGGTGAGTGAAATTCCTGCAGATGGAGTTATTTGGTTTAGGATGAGAGACTGTTTATTGTGTGCCTGTGAACTTCTGGCTCTTGGTGGAGTCTCCCTGAACTCTTTAATCAGCAGTTATAATGGTGGGACTACAGGTCAAGGTGCATTTTGGGATCAGTCATCTGATCCCTCCTTTTTCTCAGGAACTACCCTTTCATTCCTCAGGAACTACTCTTCCATTTGTGACCCAGTCTTCACAGAAAAGCACAGTGACATGTCTTGGACAAATAATG
>NW_020956049.1:73995-75630 GCF_003031625.1 Empidonax traillii
AATCCTGAGGTTCATCTGCCGGGGCCAAGCACGCTTGGACGGTGGCAGCGAGGTCCTCAGGACGTAGATGGATTGCCTTACGGGCTAACGAGCTCCATCTGCCCGGGGAGGGGCCCCGACCGGGAATCGAACCCGGGTCTCTGCAGTGACAGTGCAGTGTATTTTCCCCTGGACCACCGGGGGCTCCCCTTGGACAAATACTGAAACAAGAAATATGCCTCTTCCCTGCCCATCTAAAAGCCTGAGCTAACCAAAGGCATGACCCAGTCCCTTGGACACTCAAACATAACTGTGTAATAGAGTCTATGCTCAGCTGAGAAATCTTTCATAGAATCACAGAACGGTTTGGGTTGAAATGGACCTGAAAGTTCACCTTGTTCCACCTCCCTGCCATTGTCACGGACATTAGACCAGATTGCTCCAAGCCCCATCCAACTTGGCCTTGGACACTTCTAGCAAAAGGGATCTTTCTCGTCCTGGAGACAAGAATGACAAGGAACTGAAAAAAAGAAAATATTTTTATTTATTCCTTCAGAAGGGAAACTGAGGCAGAGAAGGATTAAGTGACTTGCATACAGGCAGACTGTAGCAGAGCCTGGAATAAATCCCAGAGGTCTGATTCTCAGTTTAGTTCCTTAACCACGAAATCACCCCTTGCTCATATCAGAGCATCCTTTGTCACCACAAATTGAGGGTCACAAGCAGTGGGAACAAAAGAGCTGGAGGTCACAGTAGTAAGAACACATTTGCTCTATTTAGGTAAATTCCCTTCCTGATAAGGCCATTCAAGATATCAGTGTTTTCACCTGAATGTGAAAGGTTCTGCATTCTCACTGTCAGTCCCTCGGGTCTCTCTATATTTCTTTTGAAAAGCCAAAGCAGGAGAGTTACAAGAATAATAACATTCATTAAAAAAAGCAATAATAATAGAGCTACAGTGCAAGAAGGAGGTGAAATTAAGTTTGGATTTGTAGCCTGCAAACGGCCGTGTGAATGCTAAAACATTACCTCTGTTGTTTAGCTCAGATAAAATTGTTTTGGTGCCAGCAGAAAATACCTTTCTTTAGGAAGGTCTTCTGGGCTCTAATTTGGAAATTCCAAAAGACTCATATGTATCCAGTTGTGCACTTGTAAAGAGGTGAGAGACCTGCCAATAAGTGATTTACAGTATGTTTTCCCATGTTTTACATTTTGGTAATTTCATGTTGCAACTCAATACCTAATAATGTAAAATCCAGCTCCTCCAACTAAGCCAGGAATGAACTCATGGAGGAGTGTCCCACAGGGAAGGGCATATACTTCATTACGTGTCTGTGTGCCAGCACCGGAGACGCAAAAACAGCTCTGTGGAGATTTGTCCTGTAAGGTCAACCCCCAGAATTGAAAGGGTTGGCTGAATTCACCTCTTGCTACTGACTGACTACAATTCCCAAGACTTGGACATCACCACGGAGTCTGCTGAGGTCAGGCTGCTGAACCTTGGGCTCAGCTGTGCCTTTAGAGGAAACTACCCGTGAACTACAGCTCAAGAGAAACCTGAAGGAAAGTTGGAGAAATGCACAATTCCTATGTCAGCATGATCAAGAGAGCACAGATCAACATCTGAACCATGAGGTGGAGTGTGAACTGACTCCT
>NW_020956049.1:75964-82542 GCF_003031625.1 Empidonax traillii
TGCTGAGGTCAGGCTGCTGAACCTTGGGCTCAGCTGTGCCTTTAGAGGAAACTACCCGTGAACTACAGCTCAAGAGAAACCTGAAGGAAAGTTGGAGAAATGCACAATTCCTATGTCAGCATGATCAAGAGAGCACAGATCAACATCTGAACCATGAGGTGGAGTGTGAACTGACTCCTTGGGCTGAATACCCCCAAGATTATAGATCTGCACAGCAGCTTGTGCCTTGCTATGAGACAGGAGATCCCATTTCAGGCACACATTTGATTTTAAGATGCAGAAAGTGGTACAAAAATAATTTAGGGGTCAGAGAAAATGTGCTGCAGTGGAATACTTAAAAGATCTTTGTCTGCTAAGTTTGTGAAAAGCAAGTTATGAGGTGATTTGCTTACGCCAGATGAATTAACTTCATGGAGATAAACAGCAATAGCGAAGATCTGGTCAACTACACAGAGACATAACAAGAGTTGGTAGCAAAAGCTGCACCCAAACTCATATCCTAACAAGAAACAACGGCCACATTTTTAACTATAGGGGTGATTAATCATTAGCAACAAATGTGAATGCAAGTGGGGGATTGTTCTTTTTAATCAGTTTGTGGGTCATCCAGAAAAAAATGGTCTGCCTGAGCACAAGGCATTGAAGTCACTGCAAGAGGAGTAGAGGGTCTCTAAGGGTCTGTGTTGGGTAAACAGTTTCTTCTGGCTTAGACTGTGTGGATTTACTCCTCTTTCTGAAGCCTGAAAGGTATAAACCAAAAGTTTCTTATCCAAACCTGTGTGTAAAGGATGTAATTTCTCCATCTTTCATGCTCTCTGAAATCCTGAGGGTACCCCAAACTCTCTGCTCTTTTGTTGTCCGAATTGCCTGACTTTATCCAAAAGACCAGGGTTTCCTGCCAGCCTGGGCTCAGCTATAAGGAATGAAAGAAAATAAGGAAAGCCCTGGAACTCTGATTCAATTTACCATTCAAGAGGCAGAGAAGAAAAATTGCTGTTTGTGTTCAATAACTGCTAAATCTTTTTCTTTGTCTGAGGAAATTTCAAATGAACTTCTGCCCCTTCCAGATCTTAACATGACTTGTGCTGTTGCCATAGTTCAGTCATAGTGGGAAAATCCATGTTATAAATGTGATATTTGGCTGGCTCTCCCAAGCATTACTAGACAGCACTTGTATGTCAGGTTCTGTTTACATCTCATACAGAAAAGATTTTAGGCAGGTTGATATTGTTTATCCCTGTCTTGCTGGGGACAAAACTAAGTTATAGTTTTTCCAAGGCCATATTGCAAATCATAGAGAATGAGAGACTGAGACTTGTAAGTTCCTACCTCCATATCCAGGAGTTTTTGGCTTAGCCATAGCACACAGTCACCCAGCTTGGTGCAAACTTCCTAAACTACCACCTTGGTACTTCTGGTTCATCCTCACAGTGATCTTGCTGCTCCCCAGCCCTGTCACCTAAAGGATTCCCACCCCATTAGGCAACAAGAGATCTGACATTTATGAGGAGCTCAAGCACGCATGATGGAAGGGGAGAGGTGTTTTTGTGATACATTTATCATCCAGGGGGGTGCTCGGTCTCCAGGTCTCTGCTGAAGACTCTGTCTATGCAGATAAATAAAACTGGTCAGGTTAAATGTGCTTTGCACCCTTATGTCCATCCTTTCCCCGCTAAAGCCAGTTCAAAAGGGTGGCCACAATAAAATTTTTTATCACTAGCAGCCCCTTGCTCATGGCCACAGACTATGTCATCACCTTAAACAATGCAGATGGTCTTGGCAGGTTCTGGAACTCACAGTTTTATTAACATTAAACTTCTATTTGCCAGCATACACCATGCCTGTTTGTTTGTGAAACAAGGATTGCAGCATTGCCTCTCTCCCATTTTTTTTGCTGTCTTTTGAACTGCCTTGTCATGCTCTCTGGGGGAAGGGTCTCCCAGTCATCAGGTTTACATACAACACCTAGCTGTGGTTTCATCTGCGTCCCATGGCAGGTGCTGTTTGAGGATGTTCCTATCCCAGCAGCAGGACACAAGGAGGAGAATTCAGCAATACCACCTTGGACTCCAGGAGCTCTCAGTGGAGTTCAGTATCTGGGCAGAGATTACTCAGCAAGGGAGTTTAAAATTGCTTTTTGGCTAGGAAAGCAAATCCTTCAGTGTCAGTCGGAAAATTGTATTTTTGATTTATTTTGTTTAGATAAGGGTTAGGACGACCAATTCAGAGCCTCTTTATGCTGTGATGTGGGTGGAAGTTTGTTCAGCCTCTGAGATAGAGCAGTTGCTCCCTTCCCTTCCCCTCACCACTTCACCCCCACAACTTGCCCTCGCTGTGTTTTTCTATAACATATGGGCCTAATTCAGGTTGAAGACTAAAAAAGTTTGCACAGCGCTGGGTAAAAATTATGGCTTCTTATAATGAAATCTTTGTCAATGGAAACTTTAAATAGCAGCTTGGCTTGTGACTTATGGGGAGTCTGATGATGGAAATCAATTAATCATCCCGTTTCCCAAAATCTGAACAGGAGGGCACACTTGAATCAGAAAGGGGCTCCCTTTTATGAGCTGCTTGCACAGCTTCAAGACTTTCACTAAAAACCCCAGGAGCATGAGTGGGAACAACTAAGCTAAGACTGAATGTTTTTCTTTGGGAAGAAGAACTGCAATAGAGATCCTGTGTTGAGGAACATTTGGGTTTGTTTGAGGGGGCTTTTGTTGAACTGGAGGTGAGCGCTTTGCAAGCTTGAGCAAAAGGGTTTCAATTTTTAATAAAGGTCCACTGGGTAATTTTATTGAGGTCTGCTAAATCTTACTTGGGGATAGTTAGGAGGGAGCTGTTGACTGGCTTTACCTGTGCTGGGCCAGCTTGGTGGTGCACACCACCAAAAAGAGTGGTAAAAAACTTGGGATCTCCTTCGGGAATGTGGGAGACGTCACGTCTGGGACCTTGGCAAGGCATGGGGCATATTTATGTGAGGTCCAGATCTAGGCTGGAGTCCACCATTTCAGTAGCCTGGGGCTACGATTATGCTGTTCCACATCTGCTTATTAAAAGAAACCAGACCATAATTAGAGTAATGCATGTAATGGGTTCTCTGGTTCAAAGGGTGAACTAAAGTGTTGTGGGGACAGCAACATGGGGTTGGATGGGACCAAATTTGGAAGGAGGAGCATCTGTCTGGGTCATCTTAAAATGTTTTGCTTGACCTGAAATGACATGTTTTGCCTTTTCTGAAACTGCTTAACCCCCTTCTCTTTCTCTTTATATATCGGAACTTGGAAAACTTGGTTTAAATAATTTTAAAAATTAAACCATCCACACACCCTAAAACAGCAAAACAAGAAATCATGTAATAGATACTCTCAAAGCTTTTTTATTAGCATCTCATTCATATTTCATACTCTATCTTGCCATAGAAAGGGATACTCGCCCATGTGATTATGCCGTGACAGTCCGAATTAATTTGAAGCAAACACATTACTCTCTTCCAGAATATCCAAATCCCAATTATGCTGCAGAGTACTTCAGTCCCCCTAAATTTGCTTTAAAGTGGAACAGCTATCCTCAAGTCCTCCACTTATTTGACAGAAACAAGTTAGATGACTGGGGCAGTCAAGAAAAGAAGGGACAAGGAACCGGAGAAGCACTGGAGCAAAGGAGCCAGAGGAAATCTCACCATTTGGCACAAGGATGATTTCCTTTGTCATCCTGCTTGCTTCCTGCCAGTGGGTTGACTTTAATGAATAATGGGAGATAATAATTTTGGTTTCTGCCTGGGGTGGGAACAACTGACAAAGCGTTTAATGGAAGCTGACAGTTAAGTACCCAGCCACAGCAGTAAAGTGTCAGACAAAGCATATGAAAATAAACAGCCCAAATGAAAGCTATTTCTGAGCAGATTGCTGGCACACTTTCCCAACCCCAGGCAGGTTATCTGAGATGGTAATTGCTGCCAAAAAATTCCTCCTCTTCCTTTTTTTTTTTTCCTTTTAAAATACCTTATGAGATTTACCTCAAGGGACCATAGAGCGTATTTATGGACACGCTTAACTTCAAAATAAGCAAAATCAATACCAGAAAAAGCAGAGTTGTTTTAGAGACCTTATGCTAAGTTTGTTTGCAAGTTTAAAAAAGTTAGTCGCCTCACAGCAGCTCATATATAATATTTGCTTATATATGTGTGTGTATTTATGTATTTAAGAGGTAGAGGCTGGGGTTAGCTAGAGACTGAAGGAAGCTACAGTGCCCAGTTGTCTCTGCCTTTCTGTAAGAGCCCAAGCCAAAATGGTCTGGGGACATGATGAACTACTCCAACAAGGTCAGCAGGACCTGTACAGCCAAGGTTCCCATCCAGTATTTCTGCACTAAAAACTTGCCATCATGAGCTGTACTTTTGATGTCTTTTTTGCCCACTGTGCACGTTAGTTCTGCTTGTGTTGCTTTCAATCTTGCAGAACAGTTAATCAAAGCTGATGCAGGTTATTGAATGTTGCCTCGTGTTTAAAAATAGGTTCATTGGCTTTGTGGCCAGAAGGGACTGCTCTGTTCATCTCGTCTGACCTCCTGCATATAACACAAGCACAGGATAAGTACTATTATATGAAGGTTAATGTACACAGTGCCTTCATTTATTAGCTTTCTACCTCATTTATTAGCTTACTTGTGAAAGCAGGTGACTGAGAGTCAGCATTCCCGGTCCCATTCTTGGCCAAAATGGGCTGTAAAATGGTTATAATAATATTTCCCTGTCTGTGATGCTTAACTGATTCCTGCACAGAAAAGGCAACAACCTTGTGGCGACTTAACAGTTACTGAAAAGAATAATCCTGTTACAGCAAAAATAATAATCTAAATACCATAACCAATCCTCTCCCAAAATCCAGGCTTAAACATAGATTAAAAAACAAAACAAAACAAAACAAAACAAACAAACAAAAAAAAACACCAACAAAAAAAACCAACAAGAAAACACAACTTGAAATTCTGAAATCTTGGCTGCATTAAACCTTTAAAATGCTGGAGTATGCATTTTCCATTTCCAGGCTTGACTCTAACACCACATCCTTGTGTTCCATTGGTGTGATTCATCTGCAGATACCAGGACTGCATAATTCATCACAGATCTTTGCTATAGATATAATTCCACTAAATCCTTTAGCCTAAACAGCATGAAGCCTTCTTTAAGGCGAGCACAAGAGGTACTCTTAGGTGGTGCTGCTCTGGTGTGGTTTGAAAGGTGGTGGCTACATGTTTTGTGGTGACATCTGCAGTGGAAAAACCCAAGTGAAATATATAAGGAGACAGAGAAGGAGCAAGTTGTGGCACCACACTCTTGAGGAAACTTGTGTTGGTTAGTGGGATGAAAGCAAGAGGTGGGAAGTGGTTTCCTGGCCATGTATAAGGCATCTCTATTTTCCCCTTTGCATTGGAAGTTAAAACAGCACATGAAATTGCAGTTCTCCCGGTCTGTGTAAAAGTGTTGGGGACGAACGGCTCTAGAGATGTGGGCATTAGAAGAGTATTAACTGTGTCTCTATATAACTTCTATACATTGACTTTCCAGTGTAATGTTCTAGTGTTTTATTGCATTTACTTTTTGACAGGTTGGTCTCCAAAAGCTCCACTTTGAGATATTTTTAGGGGGAGTTACCTAGAGGAGAAGGGGTCCTAAACCTTGTCCTGTCCATACCTCAACTCATTCTGTAGTTCCTCTGCATGCAAAAGACTTCTGCAGGAGTTAAAGCTGGTAAAGATAAAGACTTGAGAGGACAATTAGGTAATTTAACCTGAGTTTTAGAGTATCTGAAGCCCTTGAATCACACCCAGATCTCCTATATTGAGCATGTTATATTATGTTTCAGGAAGACATCCTCTTTTGGTCTGAAGAGGTTAAGAGATGGAGAATCCACCACTTCCCTTTGGTAGTTTGTTCCAGTGGTTAACCACAATCCCTGTTAGAAATCTGTACCTTATTTCTAATTGGAATTTCCCTGGCTTTTCAGGTCTTGCTGTGCTTTTCTATTTTCAGCTACAAAGCCTTGTAATATCTGGTATTCCTTCCCTCAGAGGTATTAATGTGCTACAATCATGTCATCTCTTTCAGTCTCCTTGTCACCGAGATCAACAGCTTGGGCTCTTGGGCTGGAATTCACTCCAAGTGGATTGGTTCTTTGGCATCTAACGTTGAAGGCATCTCTGAGTTTGTCTTGGAGTTCCTTCAAAACTCCAGTCAAACATATGCTCAGAAGTGCCTGTTCTGGCAGGTGGCACCATGCCAGCTTTGAGCAGTGGGATTTCTGTGCTCTGCTGGAGAAGACCAGAACAGTTAAAGATGAGATCGGCGCTCACCTGTGGCACAGAAGTTTTAAGGGGCAAAGCACTTACCTTGACTGTGGAAAACCTGGACTTGAGGGGACTAAACCTCATCTCCCGTGTCAGGCAGACACATCGGGCTGTGGAGGTGTTGAAGTAAAAATGTTCCTCTTTTGAAGGAGTAACTGGAGGAGCATGGTCTGGCAGAGAGCAAGCACAGCAGATGCACATATTGACACTTCCCCAGGTTTCTCTTCCAAATT
>NW_020956049.1:83128-98853 GCF_003031625.1 Empidonax traillii
TTAAAAAAAAAAAAAAAAAAAATTATGTATTTTGGTTTTACCAACTGCTAACTTTGATATTCCATCATTTTTACATTGGAATAGACAGGGAACAATCGATCCCACTCACTTTCCCCACTTCATTTGTTTTATACAACTGTATAAATCTGCCCTCAGTTGCTGAAGTTTGAAGATTCCTCATATTCTGTGATCCTTCTCTTGTGATCCTCTCATCTGTTATAATCTGTTTGAGAACTGCACATAGTATTCAAGATACAGGTGTTTTGTGGATTTGTATTGCTGTTACAACAGAGTCAGGTAATAATGTTTCTCTACTCCTAATAATTCCTAACATTCAATTTGCTTTTTTGACTGTTACTAAGAATTCAGCATCCATCTGACCTGTCCAATGGGGTTAATTTTGTGATCTCATTTCTTAGTGGTAATGGCCAACTTCAACCCCATCATTTTATATGTGAAGCTAGAGTGTTTTTTTCCCCATTGTGCTTCAATCTGGCATGAGTCTGGTAATGAGAAAGCTCATCAGGCCATGATCTGCTCAAATCAAGGGGAGCTCCCAAAGTTCCCTAGTGGCTATGAACTTTGTGGTCACACACCACCAGTGGAACTGGTGACACCACAGGTGGGCAGTGGGAGTCAGTGTGACCCCTCTGGCAGCACCAGGCTGACCATGTGATTCTGGGCACTGTTTTCACTCTCTGGTGCAACTTGTCCTTCCAGTGCAATCCTACAGCAGTAAGGGACACGTGCTGGGTCATCCATCATCTGCAGCAGGGCCCTGCTTGCAGCTTGCAGAGATCAATCCAGATCAGATGGGACAGGATTCTGCCTGCATCCTGCTGCTCAGAGCAAGAGAGGAATATTCAGATTAACAGAAAATTTTGCAGTCAACGTTTTTTCAACAATGATTTTCCTCCAGGGAAGCATGTGGTCCAGTTCAGGGAAGTGAGAAAGAGAGCAATTTTTTTTTCTTTAATTTCACATTTCAAGCAATAGCAGTTTTCTGGCTTCTTGTGCAGGTCGCTAACAATGCTCCCCAGTGAAAAAAGTTAGCAGTTCCCACATCTCTGACTCACTTGACTTTAATAATACCTGAAGCAAAAAAAAGCCCCAAGACCTGATGTGCATTTACACTACGGCCTTTTTTGCTTTTCTAGTAGTATGAACTGGCCTTCCTACAGGCATCAGTGTCAAGTCTTGCTCGTTATAAAGTGATGTGAATGCAAATAAGATCCATCTTCATCCATGGATATGTCATCACTGTGGGGAAGGACAGGAGAATATTGCTTTTGGGTAAAAACTGCAAGACTTTAAGGCAATAGAGGCAGAGAGGAGAATTGGGAGTAGGCAGAAATAAATCAATGCTGAAGTAGAACTAGGATGGGTGTGTTCCTGAGGGCACAGGACTGAAATCCTGATTTAAGATTAGCACAGTGTAATATCAGTAGAGCGTAAAGAGAGTGACTTTGGGACTGGGAGATGGACAGTGCCAGAAAGGGGTCCCTAATGGAGAATTCTCTGGGGGGGGATTCATTGAGGCTCTGAGGGAGGGCTCCAAGCTTTGGTGCATTCAGCATTTCTGCCAGTGAGCTCTGGATATAAATTTTGCGTCACTACTAAGAAAATGCGTTTGAGGGTCAGTGGAGGCCTAACTAAGAGTAAATAGGAGGATAACCTATAACTTGCTTGATAAACCAGGTCAGTTTAGGGAAAATGCTCCAGATGAGCTGAATGTGAAAGCACATGTTCAGGAACAAAAAAATACAGACCATGTTTGCAAACATGGTGTTGTCTCCTGTCCCAGGTAAAGGCTTTGTTAAGACACTGCCTAGAGGAACTGCAGGTGTTTTGCTCCTGGGCAGGGCAACTTCAGTATGGTTGGGATGTAGGAGCTACATGACACCAAGCACCTGCAAAGAGTTGTCCTGTCTGATTATCTTTTATGCCTTGGTCTACCAGTGATATCAGCAATTAAAACTTGGCTCTGCTTATGCCAAGTGCCAAGCTTTTCCACTTTCAGCATAGACCACCAGAGGAAATATCAGGCACAGCTGCTCAGTTCTGCTCTGGGCAAGCAATAGCAGAGAATGAACCACCTCAGTGAGAACCTGAGGCCCTTCTCAGCCCAAGGCTTTTAGGAAAATAATCAGTCGAAGATCCTTGAATGGATAATGTTAGGAGGAAGGGATAATGGATACAAAGAAATTGTGGGAGTTTTCACTGGGGAAGAGGGTAACCAGTAAGTGCCATGGACACATGTGATGGCAACAGATTCACAAATGATCTTGAAAAGGAAATTATTAGTGAGGAGTTGACATTTGCTAATGACACACTATTTCAGAACAGACCAACTTGTCTGTGAGGAACAGCAAAAGAAATTTATTTCACTGAGAACCTTGGTGTTAAACTAGCAGATGAATCTGAGCACAGGATCGCCAAAGACAATCTCACAAGTGTTAATTCTGGTCCTGGCATTCATCCCTGAAGAGATTAAAGCATCCCTGAGAGAGCATCCCTTTCATTTTTTCTCAGTCCTTATTGCATAGAGAACTCTGATATATTCCCCCTCTCCTACTCTCTCTCTCTCTCTCCATATGTTAAAGATTTTTAGGAATGTACCTTTTTTGCAGCATCTTTTGCTCCCAGATTTTAACACAGTCCTGATGCATTTACCATAAATCTCTGGAAATGCAGCAAATCCAGCAAAAAACTTGTTGGAAGCAGGAACTCACTGGAAGCAATTTTTACATATCTGTAGAGTCTTCCTTGCCTGGGCCCAAGAGCTGCGTGATTACCTGGATGAAGAGAAAATTTCTCTATGCCCAATGTCAGCAAAATTCTTGACTGAAGATATTTTTACACTAACAAGTCCTCAGTGTCTACTGTATTCAGTGTAAAGGTGAATCACGGCAAGGAGCAGAATGGAAGAAATGGGCTAATTTGATAAATCTTGATATTTTTGTCTATGGGGGGAAAAGATTTCTATGAAGGCAGCAGGAAAAATAGAGAAATTTTTTGTGAACATTTCTGTTTATATGAAAGTCTTTGTATGCTTTCCACTAGTTCTATCACCCAGCAAAATTTTTCATCAACTTTGCCCATTCACAGTTTTCTTGTTAAATCTCACATTTCCCCTTTACGAAACTCTACCCTCAGGCTCTGAAATCCTGTTCTATTATTTACCTGCTCTTCATTTTCTAAAATATTCTGCTTTCTCAAGAAACTAGTCAGTTTTGGGAGAGAGTGCTCCTTAGTGGTCGGGCAGTCTGCTGGGTAATAACATCCAGTAGCCACAAAATTTTGTCACTCTTTCTGTTGTGTCCTGTGGAGTGATTGGTGCATCCTGTGGTCCCAGGACAAGGGAAATTCTAACACAACATAAGATTCAAGGCAGAGGAATGTGTCCTGCAAAGGTTGCTGGGAACAAGAGGTGTGGGAGAGGAGGGCATTGGAGCCAACATCCTAATAATTCCTCTTGTTTCTAGTGCCTCTGCCAAGTTTTGGTCCAGAACAGTGTCCAGGGGGCCCCGTTGCCCTGTTGATCCAGAGCAGCAGAGAGGCAGGACTGGCCAGGGAGACAGTGCATTCGCTTCAATTCTTTCTATGCATAATTCCCAATTCATTGTAGTCTTCCAAGGAAGTCTGCCTTGAAGGCATGCCTTAGTCAGGACAGACAGGAATAAACACAGATTTCTACTATGAGATAATGAGGTTTTCTGGTTTTTCTCTGTTCCTTTTTTTAATAATCCATTAGTCTTTTGGTGATTATTGAGCACTGGGTTAATGTTTTCAGAGAACTATCCACAAACTCCAGTCATAGCTAATTAAAGGTACTGTGACATATATATAATTGGATTATTTTTATCCCATATTCATTACTTTGCATCTATCAACAGTGAATTTCTTTCAGTGCTGTGAGATCTCATCAACAATGAGTATCACTCAGTGTCATGAGATCCTAATGAGATCCTATAATCTCCCCACTGTGTTATTTCATGAGTCACTGTTTCCCAGATTTTATGAATATGTTGAACAACACTCATCTGCATGGAACTTCATGTGACCTCCCTCTATTACATAAGCTGCCTCTTAATTCTGTGTTTTTTTACTCAGTTATTAAGTGGGAAAGATGACATTTCAGGGGGTTTTTTAAGCCTTTTGTAATCTAAGTACATTGCATTAATCAATCTTAATATCACAGTGTTCCCTTCAAAATGCTCTACAAGATACATAAACTAACTTTTCCTTTTGCATGTCTGGGTTCAGCCTTGTGGCTGGGAAGTTATGAGAAGAACAAAAGTGTTAGAAAGAAAGTCCTACATTTCTCAACATGCCCCTCTTACTCATGTCTTTGGGGTGGGTGCAAGCGTCTCCTTATCAAGTAGACGTGGGTATAACCTTTTGCTGAAGGAGGGTAGATTGAATATTAGGAAGAAATTCTTTACTATGAGGATGGTGAGGCTCCGGCACAGGTTGCCCAGAGAAGCTGTGGCTGCCCCATCCCTGGAAGTGTTCAAGGCCAGGTTGGACAAGATTTGGAGCAACCTGGGATAGTGGAAGGTGTTCCTGCCCATGGCAGTGGAATAAGATGATGTTTCATCTCCTTTCCAATCCAGACCACTCTGTGATTCTATGATCACAGCCACCCCACAGCCTAAACCTGTTAAAATTCAATATGTGGCATTGTGAAGTTAAAAAGTAAAGGCAGTATATTAACAACAAAAAGTAGAAAAGTCTTTTAAAATGAAGACTTACAATAAAATTAGGCAGTACTTTATTACACTGGCATAATTTTTCAGGGGCAAAAAATCTCTGGGCAGAGAATGCAGAAATAAAACAAAAGGTTGGTCTTGGGTGTTATTTCAGGCTGTATCCTGGCTGGGCTCCCCTGTTAAAAGCAGCCTCTTATTAGCACAGCACTGAGAGTAATTGCACAGCCAAAGCTAAGGCGCAGAGCAGTCGTGCGTAAATTATTTCTTTTAATATGTCACTGGAATTCCCAAAGGAAAATAGCTCCTTTTTAAAAATACTTTTATTTAATTTTGTTTCTCATTTATTTCTAGGAGCTCTGCTTATGCAACAGAGTGGTGTGGAGTGGAGAGGGACTCTCTTACGCTCAGCCCAGACCAATCCAAGCGCTGTGCTCTTCCTCTTTGCAGAAACACTAGAGGAGTTTCTATTCTCTTTTGTGCAGTCAGTGAATTCTCCGTGGGGATCTCCATCTATCTGGCAGGTCACATTACAGCTCTGCTCTGTAACTGATCTGTCCGTGGGTTTCCACAGAAGAAGTGTTGTTGATGAATGACTGCACATGGCGCTGAGAGTTATGTTGCAGAGTTGTTACTTTTCAACTAGGGAGCTTTCCTGGGAACTTTCCATGATGTGCTGGACGTCTAAAGAGCTTTGGACAATATGTAGGATACAGCTGCCATAACTCATTGTGACCAATGAACAGAGAGAACAAAATGGATAGAGAAGTTGAAGATCAAAGATTCCGGCAGGACACGCATATCTGCGATTGGTGATGAATTTCACTGCATTAGAGAAAGCTGGCTGACTTCAAAAGATGCTGAACCTCCTGGCAAGGCATAGCAATAACCCCCCAAAGTCAGCGTGCTATGACACTTGCAGTTTCCCTCAATGTGAGACAGCACTGATTGCGCTGCCAAATGCCAGCTAAACAGATTTATTTTCTCTGAGACCACTTTTTCTCTCCCTTGAAGCCTTCTCTGTGCTTTCCTGTGAGGTGTAGTAATAAGCAAAGTTGGTAGCATGGCTCTGAAGGAGGTCTGCATTACAGCTGGGCAAAAAGTAATTTTGCTGTTCTGTTACAATATTTTACATTCTGCAGTATAGTCCCCTTACACAGATAAAAACACCCAAGATCTAAAAAAAACCCCTAAACCTTGAGAGACTAAAACTCATATTGTCATAGAATCATGGTATGGTTTGACTTGGAAGGGACCTTAAAGATCATCTTGTTTCAAACTTCCTGCCATGGGCAGAGACACCTTCCACTAGACCAGAATGTCAGAGCTCTATTCAAGCTGGCCTTGGACACTTCCAGGGATGGGGCAGCCACAGCTTCTCTGAGCAGCAGTTTTAAAGATTGAATTGCATGAAATGAAACATTTGATGCCACTAACTGTAAAACTTTTATTTTTAGCAAATATTGATTTTTTTTTATCTTTACTGAGTCTAATTTTCTCAAAACAACACCCTTAATTTTTCTTTTCTGTCACAATATGGCACTTCAGTGATTTCTTTTTTTGACATATGTTGAGTCAGGAGATTAACTGAAACCAGTGTTTTCCCACAGTGTTTTGGTTGCTAGGAACTTGGGGGGGGATGTCCTATGAAAAATTATTTTAAATTTTCTGACCAACTCCATGAAAAATGGTTCACAGCAATGTCCTGTGAATTCTTAAAGCAAAGGCAGCATCAACAGAAGGAGTTAAACACTGTAGATAAGAGCTGGTTGATGAAATGAAGTTGAAGGGTCAGTGCCATCCTAATTCAATCTAGTCATGCAAAACCTCTTGAAAAAGGAGGATATTGGAAAAAATGATCACTAGCTTTTCAGTAGATTGTGGAAAGATGAGAACATCATCCATAGAGACATGACTGGATCCAGTTCTTGGAATACCGCTTGTCTCCTCTCCTCTGGAAATATCATGTGGAAGATGATGAGGAAAGAGCCCCATTTATCAAAATAGGAATGGCTGAAGGTTTCCTACCCTACTGAAATGCCTTAGGAAGAGTGTTAACCCAAGCCAGAAGAGTAACAGATCTTGGCTCTGATTCCCGGCTTCCATAAACTGCAAGGATGAATATTCAATTTTGAGCTTGGATTCAGACAGTTTCAAGAGCAATTATCCATCCATGCTCTGTAATTCAGCTATGAACTGGTCTTCCAACTCTCCTCACATTAACGTCTGAGTTTCTATTTATTTGGATTTCAAAGTCCATTCCTGCTGTTGCCGTCTTGCCTTTTCCTCACACTGCAAACATCCAAGAAGGTACAGGGGAAAGGGGGTTGATCCAGTATCTTTCCTTATTTAAGACAGGAAACGTGTAAGCAGATGATCTATTAATACAACATTTATTAATACCCTCCTCACACACAGGAACCAAAAATCACAAGGCTGGCTTTGAAGCTGGGACTCCCTCACAGCAAGGTTTCCAGCAAAGTGCAGGTGCCTGCCATATGAGCAGCGCAGACCCTGGGACCACGAGTGAGCAATTTGATGACTGCTGTGTGCTCAGTGCCCGGAGTAGATTCATGTCAAGGTGACACTTCCCTGGCTCAGGTCTCCCCTTGTCTCTTACCGAGGAGCTGTAGATATTTTACTCCTGCAGGTTCCTTTTCTTACTTTTTTAGTGCCTGATAGATGTTGTTCCTAAACACTTTTGCAGGTGATTACTGTGGGGAATTAGTAAGCTTCTTATTCACACCTTTCTGTCCAGCCCCTCTTGACTTGCATAATTCATTAAGCCAGAGGAAACAAGGGATCTCACAAAGCCCTGGCCAGCCCCAGAGGGGCTTTTCAATGGTTTAAGTTAATGATCGTTTTGGGAAATGCCTGTGTAGCTGTTAAGCGTTTTGAGTCCCCTCCCATTCTTTCCCCTGTTAATAGGTGATTGTGCCACTGAGACATTGCCCAAGAGAACCCTTAACGTGAAGTATGAGCCTTGTTGCCTGTTGACATGCTGGCTAACAAGGATGAGACATCAGACTTAGGTTCCCAGAAGGAGTGCCTAAATTTTTGTGGTTTTCAAGCACTATAAATTTTGCTTTCTAGCACAGGTGAGGTTTGAACCCCTACCTGCAAACACTCATGTCCCAAGTGTCCCTTTCCAGTAGTAGGGACACTGGTAAAGGAAAATACAGATGTGAAAGAGGCCCTGAAGCCTTCAGACCTGCCAAGTTCCAACCAGTTTCTCAACACCTCCCCAAGGTGGATATGTGGAGTCAAGATATGAATGAAGAAGTAAAGCTTTTTGGCTAAATGATACAGGTCCAGTGATGCTGCTTCAAGGGAGTGAGCTCAAACTCTTGGGCAATGTCCACGCTTTTCACGTTTCAAAGGAGCATTCCCAGGTGCCTTAGTTTGCTTTTGGTCCTCAGATTGGTCCCTTGCATATTTTTGGCCTTGGCTCACCAGCATCTGTCCAAACAGTTTCCAGGCACCGTTGGGCAACCAGCACGGCAGGGCCATTCCCAGCTGGCAGTTTGGATATAGCTGCTCTGTTTTGGAAAGTCGGAGAGTTTAATGAATGGATGCAGGTATTTCTGTGCCAGTTGGCCTCCAGGCTAGAGAACAGTCCAGGTTTAATTTTCTAAAAGAGACACAGCCTCAGGTCTCCTCCTTATCTCTGCCATTAACTTCCTGGGTAGTGAGGGCTTGGCTGTTTACCTATAAAAACGACTTTGTGAAAATGGAGCTTGCATGAAAGAATGGTTTCAAAGACTATTTATTATGAATATGGTTCTTTTTAACCTAACAAGTCATTCACAAAGTGATCTTGGCCTCCTTGAACTGAGTTAGTGTTCAGAGACATTCACTGATCATTTACAGCAAGAAACATTCAGCCTCTGGTTTGTTTTCTTTGCTTCCTTTTTGCAGTGGGGACCGGCCAGCTGAGAGATCTGCTTTTGTTTTTCCTCTCCTCGATTTGATGATTGAAGCTTTTCAAACAGAACTACAACACACAGCAAATATCCAGGATGAATTTCTAGATAAATAAACACTTGGGATGAGGTTATTTTGAAGAATGGCAGTGTCAGTGCCTCCAAATGGCAAATAATAGAGTGAACTGAGCCCATACATTTTTCTTCCTGGAGCTGGAGAACTGCTATCCCTCCTGTTAACCTGTTTGGTGGCCTTTCCTGGTGCTTCTGAAGCACTGGGAAAGACACAGTTAGGGCTGGCTAAGGGTCAGTCCAGGTCCACTGTGAGAAAAAGGAGACACGTTGCCCTGAAGTGGGGTGAGGATCACTCCAGGTCTGGCTGTTCGTAGGGTGTGGACTCAGGGGAGGTCAATCCCTTGCAGGGATGTCCACACTCAGCCTTTCCCAGGCGGGGATGGCTCGGGAGACGTGCCGGAGGCGGGCTTGTGTTGCCTAAGCATAGCTCTTGGCTCCACTGCTTGCTCATCTGTGGCTTTGCCTTCGCTCACTTGTTTCCTCAGATGAGTTCCTCTGCCTGCTTATTTGTGTTAGGAAAATTATCGTTCTTGTGTTTCGGTCTGTGTCGCTTCCTCTGGGCCTGTTTTGTTATTGCACCGAGGGATGTCTCCAACGAAGTGGACGGAAGGAGGAGGACTCAGGGCTTATTTTTATCCTATACATAGGAAGTTGGCCAGGATAGGGAAAAACAGAGCAGAAAGTCCTCAGAGCACTTCCACCCCTCGGGGCTGGAGACAGCAGTCCCCACAGACCTGGCTCAAATGTTCCACTGCTGCCCAGGGACGCTGCAGAGGGAGGGGAACTTTCTCCACAGTTTTGCTTGTTTGTTTTTGAAAGGAAGAGCGTGTGTTGCTTCCTGCCACAAGGATGGGGCTTTCTGCCCTGCCATTGCTGCCATCCATGCTTCTTTTATTAAGGAATTGAACCTCAGACTACCGGACTGACTTAAAAAAAAAAAGGGAATTTGTTATATGTGTGTAGGTAGTGTGACAGCACCAAGGGGCCCTGACAGGGCAGTTACATCACACTTTTCTAAAGGGATGTGATACCTGGTCCAATGAGCCACAAAACCAAACTGAACAGACAGAATCAAGGCAGCAACACAGGGCAGAAATGAAGAAAAATGTAGTGATTATGCTGGTACCAAAGATAAGGGGATAGGATTAACCCAGACCTTGTGGTTTTTTAGTTTGATAGGAAAAAGGGTGATGGCTTTAAGCCAAAGGAGAGTAGGTTTAGGTTAGATATTAGGAAGAAATGCTCTACTATCAGGGTGGTGAGGCTTGGCACAGAGAAAATGTGGCTGCCCCATTCCTGGAAATGTCCAAGGATGTGTTGGAGTAACCTGGTCTAGTGGAAGGTGTCCCTGCCTGTGGCAGGGGGTTGGAATGAGATCTTGAAGGTCCCTTCCAACTCAAACCATTCTGTGATTCTACGATTCTGTGGTTCTGTGATTCTATGATTAATGGCTCATTGGATCTCGCTGTCATCATAGAAATTTTGGGGAAACTGAGGCACATGTTTTAAGACTAGATGTTTGCCTTGCATTCCCATTTTCTTTGTATCACTTAATCTCCTTTCCAGAAGACTGCAGGCTGTATTTTTGCCTTTTTTTATTTTTTTTATTTTTTATTTTCAGTGGTGACATCCAAGGAGAGGAGCAACAGACCAGACAGTCGGAACTCTCCCACGCAACTTCCCTGGCACAGACCAGCATCACCACTGAGCATCTCCCTCCTCTGCTGCTGGTCCTGTCACACAGCTGGGCTTCAAAAGAGGATGCTCCTCTCCCACGTGCTTCAAAGAGAAACCAGGAGCCACAGAACAATTACTCCCACTCACAAGACGAGGGGAAATCCTCTTCTAACAAGGGATCATCCTGTTACAACGAGGATGTCTGGTGATTTATGACTTGCTGCTTTAAACTCTCCTTCCCCTCTGAAGAAACACAGGAGACAGCAAAGCTGGAGGGAGATACAAGAGAGAACTGACATTGGCAATACTTGAAATATAGTGGGAGAGCTGGGAAAGCCCTTTCTTTCTGTCCTCATTAGCATGACTTAATTAATACTTATAATCTTATCAAACAGAGGTTGCCATGCAGGAGGGATGAGCAGGCTGGAAATCAAAGCTTTAATAACTAGATATTTTAAGACCAAAAAAGCACCACTGTAATTTTGCCTGGCTTCCTGTGTAATTGATGCCAGAGACAGACCTTTTCAACTGAAAAAAAAAAAAAAAAGTGGATATAATGGGAAAGTGTAATTATTGTGATATTTTTGGGTAAAACTTGTAACAAGAAAACTTTGAGTGGTTTATTCTGCAAAATCCAACTTATCTGCACTTGATTGGATTCCATTTTCATTTTCTACTCTTAAATGTCCTCTAAATACCAAAGACTGCATGCTCTGTAGAGCTTATACATCCATTTTCCTAACCTTTTTTTCTCTTATTGGCTCCAACTTTAGAAAAAATATCTCAACCTGGGGGAAAAAAAAAATTGGCTTTTTTTTTGACACTGAAAAACTCTTGCAACTTACATTAAATACTGCAAAAATTAATATCTCTGCCATCGGTTCTGTTATTGTCTCTGACATTTTTACAGATATCCCATCTCATTTCATTTGTGTTGTTTTTGTGCCTTAGCCTGGGTCTTAGGAGGGGTGACACCTCTAAATCTCCAGAATATTTTGTCATCTTGATGTCTGTCGTGGCAGTCAGACAAGTTGTCCCCACAGGAATCAAGAGAAAACAGAGCTGAAGCAGAAGGTCTTCTGTCACCCATGAAAACTGAGTGCCAGGCCAGCTTGTGTTAGGAGCAAGTTCATCCAAAGTAGCTTTTGAATATAGAGAAGGCCTTGATTTTAATCCAGTCTGAGTCCATCAGTCTCAGAGGATTTTTACACCAGCATCACTGAGATTTGAATTTGCACCAGAATGTTAAGCACAGGCCATTAACAGGACAGATTTCTCAGTGCTAAAGGGGGAGAGAGTAACTGTGAATTATAAAGCCACATCCTTACTGGCAGCTATAAATTTGGATAAACCTCCTCCCCCAGTGCTCTGGATTCTCACATGCTGTCTCATCAGGCTGCTTCCCTCTCACTTATGAAATATATTACAGTAGCCAAATTACCAGGGGATGAATGACCTCAATAAATTCAGTCATTCTGCTCTAAGAGAAGATACCATGCTGTGGAGAACAGAGTGAGAATGCATTTTTTCTCCCCAGACTTGCCATTATTCCCATTGTGTGTCAATTTTACTGGCAGGTGATTTTTTTTTCCTCCCTTGGTTGGCCCCAATTTGAATTTTTCCATTCTGCTTCCCACTGTAAATGCCTTTTCCAATCACTGTATTTTAGTTTATATCAATGAAGTCTGTACAGGGTAAGAGAATAAAGCAGGACAGGTCCTCAGCTGGTGTATATCTACCTTGCTCAACACATTTCAAGAAACTCTGTGCTGCTCTGACAGCTCAGGACCCATGCAGTGCCATGAACATTGGACATAATCCTACCTTATTTTTTTGTAGACAGACTTGTTAAGCTGTGCATGGGAGAAGTTGTCCCCTGAGTTATTAGAGGAATTTGATTGTTTCTTCTTCTTCTTGTTTTTTTTGTGGGTTTGTTTTTTTTTTTTTTTTTGGCATCATGTACCTATAGAAAATTGCAGAATGGTTTGGGTTGGAAGGGGCCTTAAAAATCATCCAGTTCCAACTCCCCTGCCATGGGCAGGGACATCTTCCACTGGAGGTACCCCTTCAATCAGACAAAATTAAATATTTATTTCTGGAGAAAAATTTTTTACAGATTCAGAATCAGTCCATCTTCACCTAAAATTCAGCAAATGCTTTTCATCTTCCTGGTAACTTGACTTGGTGGGTGCTATAAGCAAAGAGCCTGGGGCAATGGGATCTGAGAGGCTCCCAACAGCAGCAAGAGAAGTTCAAATCTCACTGGGCAAAATATCCTGAGCAACCTGGGAAAAACCTCTAAATGGCAGTGGAGGCAGAAAACAGGTGAAAAAATCTCTACCCCAACTCCCTTAGCACTGTGGGTTTTTTTTTTTACAAAACCTTGTCAATATTAATGTAGCTTTTCTTCCAACTGAGAGCAAACAGAGAGGACTAAAAGTTTATTTCAGCCTCCATCCAGACAGCTCCAACCTTTCTGAGGAAACAAATGCACAAATCCTGTGCTGGCTGAGAGCAGAGGAGCTGCAATTTCTGTCAAAGAGACAATTTAAAACAAACCAACAAACTGATAATGAAAACTAAATTCATTACTCCTTTAATATAGCCCCCCAAAACCCCCCAAACAAACCACCAACCATGGGCAGCATCTGTAAGAATCATGGAATTATAGAATCATAGAATGGTTTGTGTTGGAAGGGACCCTAAAGATCTTCCAGTTCCAGTCACTGCTGCTCTGGTTCAATGCCAAGTGAATCACCACCATGACTGGAACTGACTCTTGCCTCACCCACTTATAACTAAGTAAAACGGGGATGTCTGTTCTGAACTTCTCATGGAGTCTGCTCCTGAAGCATCTGCAGTAAGACTGACACTTGCTGTTGGGGGATGATCTCACACCATGACACCCCGAGGGGTCCTAATGCCAAAATGACACGATGAAGAACCGTCACCACAGAACTTGGAAACATTAAGGATCAGGGCTCTGAATGACCTGGTCTCGCTGAAGATGTCCCTGCTTATTGCAGGGGGGGGTGGAATAGATGAACTTAGAAGGTCCTTTCCAACACAAACCATTCTATGACTTTATGACCTTCAACATTTGAGACTTGATGGCTTGAGAAAGGTCTCACTGATGGATTTGATCCCATTCTTGCACGCAGAGGAGGACCTGTGGTGTTTGCTTTCTCCCCAGCCAGTGATCTGGATCCCTTGCCAGCTGAAGAGCCTCAGTCCCAACCCTCAGAGCCAACCATGGGGCTTGAGAACCACTTTGACCATTGCAGCTCAGACCTTGTGGGGACAGTAAGTCTTCATTTTGTGCACTCTGCTTTTATGTGAGAGCAAAGCATGTGAAAAGGCTCTTCCCTAATTTCTGACCAGAGTAGTAGCTCCACAACTCATTACCAAAGTCAGCAGTGTTGCAGTACTGGAAAGTTCATTCCCTTTTGCTTATCATTAAGATCAGAGATGGAGGGATATAAACTAAAAGACAGCGGCAGAACAGCCCTCATTCTTCTAGGATGAAGAAAAAGTGTGGAAGGTCTGATGCAGGAAAGCAAGAACCTCCCAGAAAGTGCTGGAGCTTCAGTGAAGCTTCATTTCAGGTGATGTTGGAGCTGTCACTGAGCAGGGCTGTGGTGGTGGCTGCAAGAGCATTCATTGCCCTTAGTTCTCAGAGGCAGAAACCCACTGTGAGGTCTTCACACTAGAGCAAGAAAGTCTTGCAGCTACAGTTGCCCATGGTTACTCCACTTCCTGGTAGATTTGTGGTTATTCTTGCACAATTTTAGTTTCCCGTCTGGCATTCTTGGTATTATCAATGTCAGCTTTTTCTCTCTTATCGGGCATAAGACAAGATGCTCTGGATAACACCTCATCAGCTTCCAGCTTGATTCTTTCTCCCTCTGACATTCACCGTGGTCTCACAGGAAAGGGCCAAGAGTATTCTCAGGTGTATTAGGAGGAGCATTGTCAGCATATTGAGGGAGGTGATCCTGCCCCTCTGCTCAGCCCTGGTGAGGCACATCCAGAGTGCCACGCCCAGTTCTGGGCTCCTCAGGACAAGAGAGACAAGCAGCTCCTGGAGCAGGTTCGGCAGAGGGTGACAGAGATGATGAAGGGACTGGAGAATCTCTCTGACAAGGAAAGGCTGAGCTGGGGCTGAGCACTGAAACAGATTGTCCAGAGAGGGTGTGGAGTCTCCCTCACTGGAGATATTCCAGGACTGCCTGGACGCAATCCTGTGCCAAGTGCTCTGGGATGGCCCTGTTTGAGAAGGGAGGATGGACCAGATGACCCACTGTGGTCCCTTCCAACCTGACCCATCCTGTGGTTCTGTAATTCTGAGATAATTTGAAACATGCTCTGTTTGAGAAGGCCAAAGGCAAATCGGTAATGCAGACACCAGTGTTCTGCCCATGCTGCTGTGACAAAGGAAAGGTAGTTTATGTGGGATTCCCTTAAGGGTTGTTTCACCTTACATTGTCACTGTTAAAAGAGAGTAGTGTTTTTGGTTTATCTTCTCTTTTATGACATATAAAGGTCGGGAGAAAACAGGATACAACATTAATAGAAAGCTAAAGTTTTGCTTTACAGCCGAATCCTTTCATAATGGTCTTAAAATCTCAGTGACTGCAAAGATTGCAGGAAGGGGTGATATCTTCAGTTTGCTGATTTCAGCTGATAAAGTTGCAGGGGAGGGAGAAAAACTGCTTAAGGGCACATGAGTCTTTCTTTAAATCTCTGTAGATTTTGAAATGTCATTGTTCCCTGATTTACCTCATGAAACATAAACTTTACTAAACATGGTACATTAACGACAAGGTGTGCAAATGTGCCTTTTCAACTCTGAAACAGAGTTGCTTCTGTTCCAGACAGAGCTACCTCTTTGGACCCAAGATGACAAATAATTCAAGTTTAAACATAGGTAGTTGTTTGTAGGCCCCAAGACACTTCATGGTGAATTCATTCCAGCTCCTTTTCTCAATGTCCCCATACAAATAGGACCAAAATGTCAATGCCAGGAACAAGAGAGGAGACAGTTACGTACAGTCTGAGGATATGAAGCCACAGTGACTTTTATATATACATAGACACATGTATATATGTATGTATTTATATATATAAATTAGGAACCTTGAAACTTAAATCCACATGCCAGAAAGCCTGCAAACAGACAAAAAGCTGAGGGCATTTTGGAAGAAAAGGATATTGCTGCCTGCCAGTGTGAGTATAAACTGCCTATAGGTTTAGTATCTGATGCTTTAGGGGTTTGAGATTTTCAGCTGGGTAGTTTTCATCTAAATAGAAGTCAGGTGTTTTTCAAAAGGCTGCCTTTTTT
>NW_020956049.1:99198-100357 GCF_003031625.1 Empidonax traillii
CAGACAAAAAGCTGAGGGCATTTTGGAAGAAAAGGATATTGCTGCCTGCCAGTGTGAGTATAAACTGCCTATAGGTTTAGTATCTGATGCTTTAGGGGTTTGAGATTTTCAGCTGGGTAGTTTTCATCTAAATAGAAGTCAGGTGTTTTTCAAAAGGCTGCCTTTTTTTTTTTTTTTTTCCTTTTAATGCATCAAAGTATTTCTCCAACTGAAAAGAACTGGCTTTGCAACCAGAATGGAAATTTTTAATTCAATCTGGAATTTTGTTTATGTTGGGGGGGGGGGGAAGTAAAAACCAACCATGAAAACATTCTCAATAAAAATGCTGGCTTTAGATCAAAAACCCTGTTGAGATTTTTTCAAATGAAATATTTCCCTTTAAAACTTTAGTCTTTAAAAGAACCTGCTTATTTTTCTGAGAGTTTTTAATTGGGAAGGAAGAGGAGACTAAAAGGCAACAAGTAGAATCAACTTAGAAAACCTTTGTGGGGATAATTAAAAAAATAAACCTATGTTGAAATGATGATATCTTCAATTAAAAATAATTGCCATATTTTGATCAAACAGTGAAACATCTGGACACATCTGACAGGGCTGGCAACACTGTATAGGTGGCTCCAGGGGCTGCACCACGCTGGGGAAAATTTGCACTGTCAATAAAACCAGCCATGGGCTGCTCGCTTCCTACCTTCCCATATGTTGGGCTCATTAACAGAACATCAAATCCACAAATGTGGACATAAAGTCAGCCTATACATGCCTAACTTCTGATATGAGCATCCGACCTGCTGCTTGGGGCCTGTGTTTGAAAAGCAAGGCCATGTCCTGAGGGCTGTAAATCCATTCTTCCTTGATGGAAAACAAATCTCAGTGGGATTCTTTCTTTTTTCTTTTTTTTTTTTTTTTTTCCCCCCCCACAAAAGAGTCTTGTATTCTGCACTGCGAGCCCGAGTTGCAATGGGGAGGGGGAAGCTGCAAATCCAGCTCCAAGGCTTGAAAGATTTCCACTGTCATTGCCGGAGCTCTGCAGAGTCAGAGCCCCTCGGTGCCAAGAACAAACACATCATCACCACCACGTAATGCAAACACGATGCTGCTCGTGTAATCTGCTGCGGGACACTGGGAATCTGCCTCCTGGGAGGAGAGGCGGGCAGGGAAA